>NC_057715.1:5367735-5394850 GCF_004010195.1 Chiloscyllium plagiosum | reverse complement strand
AATCTTTTTAAAGGCGATTTTAGAAAGTGAATCGTTAGTCACATTCAAGGGATTCAATAGAGTATGATTGTGAAGGGAAGGAACTGCTCATGGCTGTCAACAAAATGGATCTTGTAGCTTGAAGAGTCATTGAAGTTTTAATACTAATAAGCTGTAACAAAATTGCATTACACTTTTTAATGTTCGCATTCAGTCAGATTTTAAGTATTTAATTAGCCGTGGTACCAAATCTCGTTAAGATTAGCCCAGCTGATCCTCACAATAGGCAGAGATAACTAAAGAACAGAAATCTGTCATTTGGAATGTCCGGGAAAGACTTCAGACCAGATATTAACCCTCAATCAGTCTGCACAAGTCTCTGCTGGCAACCTTCCTGTGCGCTGTGTTAACTAAGCGCAGCATCATAGCAACAACCCCGATTTATTTATTTTGGGGATGTGGGCGTCGCAAGTTTGCCAGCATTTGTTGCCATTGGGAAGGTGATATGGGTTACTTTCTTGAACCACTGCAGTCCACCAGGCGTGGGATTTGTTGGGGTGCAAGTATTAGAATAATATGACAAATAATTGGAATAAATTGAGAATCCCACGATTTATCCACCTTTTAATTTCTCTCGCCCAATGCAGTTTGTGATCAACATTTCACATCTGTGGTTGATGGAAGAACCCGGTGGCCATTGTAGAAGTGATTGTGTTCACCGATTAACTGCCTTAATGGACAGCTCACAGCAGGATAACTTGATCAGATCTAGTCTGCTTTACGAATGAAGCAACTCCATGCGTTTTTTTCATAAATAAAACTCCTGTGCTATCAACATATATGAGTTTACTTTTATTTTGAAAAAAGACTTCCAGCTACGCAAGAAAATTGAAGTGTGTTATCGAATTAAACAATAATAAATGTGAATATTTGAATATGGTCTCCCGGTCCCTGACGTGCTGTCTTATGCTCGCAGGTTGCAGAAGAGTTTAGTTTTATCAACTTCAAATATTACAATTTACGAATTAGATCCAGCAGACTGAAATTGATGTCTTTCCCTGAATGTGAGAACTAAGAATTTCTGGAGGTTCTGTTTTATTGCCACATTTGGCAGGTACGTTCCTGCCATTGTTTGTGTTCTTTCTATAATACATCATCATCAGGTGGCGATTGCTGGCTTTCGCCATTTGTGAGCAGAGGAGGCAGGAACATTTGTGTCTGCTGCGAGGTGTGGGCTCACTCTCTGCCTTTTAAGGAGGGCCGGGGAGGACACGCGAGCGAAGTGAGAGTCCTGTATTCGAGGCGATGGAGCCTCCTTGAGGGGGGCTGGGAGTCGGATGGCGCTCTCCAGCGGCTGAAATCCTGCTGAGAATACTTTTGTCACTCATATGCAAAACACCAACAAACGGATAATCTCCCTTGTTACAATCCCTAAACATCGGAACGACATTGAGGCGCTGTGGGGTGGGGGCTTTCCAAAGCATTTCAAGAAAATGCCACGGTTGAAAATGAAATAGACGACTTGTAATGTTTACCGGATTGAGCCACGTTTTGACTTAGAGTGAACAGTATATTCTGCAGCAGCCTGCAGTGCAAGTCTACGTTAAAATAGAATTGTTTGGAGCTGGAGTCGTATGCACATGTCTCCGAACAGGGAACTCACTCGATGAACCTAACACCTGAATAATGTTTTCTTTCAAACAAAAGCTGTTGGTAGTGTGACGATCCCGCTCCAACCATTAGAACAAAGAAACGGTCGCAATATGTTCAGATATATTTGATCTTTGCCGTGTCCCTTTATTACTTGACAACAATAAGGGCCTTTGACCTGTCGGGCGCTAGTTAACAAATACAATGAGAATTTCCGCTAGGTTAGCCAACATTTCCTTCTTCTACACACCACAGTACCCTTAGGAGTGCTTTGTTATATGCTGTGTTTAAAATGCCAAAACACAAAAAAAAACTTTCACGGAGAAAATCCCCAATGCCATTTTTTTTCTCTCTCTCTATCTGGCAGAGGTAAACACGTTTGGCTAACGTGAGGTTGAGTAGCTTGCTGTATGGTTCCCAGCACAGTTCAGTGAAATAACACCGAAGTCATCTCAAAACGGAGAGCTGGATGGTTTCAGCGTGTCCTTCATCTGTTATATCGTTTATTGGGTTCAGTAAAGGTTAATGGCTTCTGAGTGCAGAAGCAGTAACATTCGTTGGCTTTCAATCGATCGGAAGTCTATTAGTATGGAAGCTCCGGCGGTGAAAACTAGTGCAGAAATTCGCAGTCCCGCTCCTGGTACACGGTGTAAGGCGGGAGGACAATAAGTGAAGACGGTAGTTGTCATTAACTATACTCTCCTCCATTAATACATTCGCACTGAATAGCAAAACAGCCCATTGTGGCACGCTCCAATGGTTTCACTCACGACAATAATGTTGAGAATTTTCCCATTTATCACAAAAGCTTTTACTGAAGAATGTCCCAGTGTTTTTTTTTGCTTAATTCCAATCACTCAGTGAAATCAAATGTAAGGTGGTAAATACTATTATTGTCAGAAATTATTCACCCTGTCTCATTTGTTATTTTCTGGTCAGAAGACCTGACAAAAGGAGACCTTTCTCCTCATTGGCATGCAGTTTTCAACAGATTTTAAGGCATAATTGGCCAAAACAGCTCGAAAGATCGTGGAATTTCCAACTTGGGTGAAGTGCTCCAAAATGTAAGCAGGAACTTGAAATGTAACCGAATCAGTGTAATTTGAAATACCTTGTTACAGAGCTTTCCTGATTCCCCAAAGCGGAAACTTAGCCTCGTGGTTTAATATCTGACATTATTGTAAACTTTGTATTGTCAAAGTGTTTGAATCAGATGAAGGGCTTTTTGCCCGAAACGTCGATTTTCCTGCTCCTCGGATGCTGCCTGAGCTGCTGTGCTTTTCCAGCACCACTCTAATCTAGAATCTGGTTTCCAGCATCTGCAGTCCTTGTTTTTACCTCGGAGAGAAATAACAAAGGCAGAGCAGCAACCTGGCTGTCACTACTAGCATGAATATTCATTTAAAACCTCTTGAAAATGCCTATAAAAATGTGGTAATCTTAATGAAGCTGATTCGTCACTAACCAAACAGGTGCAAGCATTGACTTTCTGATAGGACTCATGCCTCCGAGTTAAGTAGGCTTCTCTACAGTAACGAGGAAATACTGCACTAAGTATATGAAAACAATGCCCTGTCAGCTGTCTTACAGAGATTCGCTGTCCCCCATGCACTATTCAAGGACAGGTTCCGCTCTGCACCTTTACCAATATTCTGTCTCTCCCCTACCCCATTTCAGCGCTGCGTCCCTCAACCCACGCACTTCTCCCATCCAAACCTGAAATGGATGACCTGATTATTGTCTTACTGTTTCTAGGAAAGTGCTGTATTTTGGAATGCCTTAAATTCACAAATGGTGCATAATGTGTATACACTCATGATTGCATCTGCAGCATTTGTCCATTTTTTAAATCTTCAAATCAATAGGCATCAACTTCAAATAGATCAACCCTGTATTCTGGAAGTTTACCAAGACCGCTTGCTTATAACAAAGACAACAGAAACAGCAAAAATATTGAAGATGTCAAGTAATTAATTACCATAACTTATTCAACAAAACATTAGGGGAACAGAATCTACAGGAAGTAAAACTCCACAGAAAGATTTTTAAAATGTTCTCTTCCTCATATCTTTTAGGGGAATTTGAAACTTTATTCTACCATAGCTTTAAAAGCATTAACACTATGTATGAGGATAAAGTGTGACAAATAGTTAATGTAACACTTCAAATGTACTGTACAAATCTTAAGATGCCACGCAGTGACTTAAACATTGGTAATAAATATTCTTGACTACGTTCACATATTAACGATAACAAAGTAAACTAACAGCATCAGAACTTCTCAGCTGAATCTTGTTTTAGACTGCAGTTTCACAAAATCTTTCACAGTGTCACAAACTTTCTAATATGATTGTATTACTCCAAGATCCAGAACTATTTGATTCAAAACCATAAAATTTCAAGGAGTTATGACTCATACTTTTGACATTCAACAGTAAGCCAGGTTTAAAAATCATCCGAAAACTTAAAAACATACACATTTCATTCACCCTTCCAGAAAACTTTTACAAAAGCATTACCTATTTTTTATGAATTCTGTGTCCATAGCTTCATTTAGTCATTGTTTTTTGAGAATAAAACATTATTGAAGCTCTCCCCGACTGAGAAAAGGATTTGTAACCAGTCAATATAATTATACCATTCGGTTTCTGGAATCAGCTGGAATTATTGATGGAAAATTCTTCTGTAACAGCCATTACTGGTCAACAACCATAGAATCAGCTGGAAATATCCTGGGTACAGGTATTCTTCAGTTAAGAAATGCCTTATTGTCTTATAAGATGGTACTGGCTTTATTCCTGAATAATAACCAATAGTTTGCATAGTCAGCACTAAATTAACTTAATGATCTTTGATGGTTTTGCATAATGCTCAAGACATCAAAGGAATAGGAGAAATACGTACAGCTATGTTTGGGGGGTGGGGGTCGGCCGGGGCCATCTGCTTTCAAATTAATATGCCATTGTTGCAGAACAGAATGAGAGCACTGATTGATTGACTCATAATGCAATAGGTGTACCAGCACCACATATTGTTGATTCACTGAATTACCTCTGTCTGAGGCTTTTTTAAAATGTCATTGAGTTATGAGTTGGAAGGTGAACCATTATGGTATCAACTCCATTTAGACTGAGGTGCCATTGTAGTGGTAGTATTTCAGAGGGTGAGGCCTTCACTAGTTGTCAAAAGGTCCAGGTGATGGATGTGCTATGTAGATTATAGTTCTTAAGTTTTTTAAAAATCAGCCTATTCAGGCATATTATCACACAGCTCCTGAATGTCTACCTTTGAAACACATTATACATGGTAGCTTCTGGGTTGACAGCTCTCTGGGGAAGGCCTTTACTGTGGGACCATCTCCCAGTATCCTCCCTTGCACTACTTAATTTCCATTTACTCCAATATTGGGTGCATTCCAGCCCTAACTAGAAGTTAATGGCATGTTTTAAAGTTACCTGGACTCAATGATCATCATTTCTATTTTTTAGCAGTGAGCACTGGATCTTTGCTGAAATTTAATTTCAATTTTTTGGACATCTCTGGGCATCATGACTACATTGCTTCATGGAACTACACAGTCACACTGTGATGGCTCTGTTCTGCTTTTCAGGTGCCTAACTTTAAAGTTATCATTTTTTACAGCATATTCCCTATCATGACTCTTCCTTGTTCAGTTTCTGATTGTCCTAGAGGAGCTGAAGAACTGATGTACTTTGCTGAACAAGAAGTAAACTTCCTGGGTGGCAGTCCATTTTCCATTACCTCTGCATCAAATAATGACTTCAAAGCTCCACCAGAGTTTCTCTGCCCCTCAACCAATTCTGAGCATCTGTTTCTTCATTTCTACAGGAGTATGTTCTATACTGAGACCACCAATGCTTTTCTGATAGCTTTAGATTCACTGCCCCTCTGACTGGTTAACTTTACATGACAATATACAAGGGTGACATCAAGTGGCTACCCATTCTACACCTAATATGTCAATCTGTTGTCTTCACGAGGAACATTAGGCATGGCGTATAATGGATAGCTAATTTCATATCAATCATTTTAAATACGAAGAAGTTTTTTCTGGTACAGAATAAAGGAACAGGAATAAGCAATTTCACCCGAGAGGCTCAGTTGCTGCCTGACCTGCTGTGCTTTTCCAGCACCATACTCTCAATTCGAATCTCCAGCATCTGCAGTCCTCACTTTCGCGTATTTCACCCCTGAGTCTGCTCCATCATTAAATTAGATCAGGGTGATTTGTGCATGCCATTATTCCATTATCTTTGATTCTTTTTCGTCACAACAGAGTATTAATCAATCTCCATCTTGAAATGTTAAATTGCCGCAACATTCATAGCCTTTAAGGAAGTGAGTTTCTCATTTCCTGATTTGTCCTAAAATGACTTGTACAAATTCAAATGTTTGTCACACAGCTTTACTTTCACAGATTAAGCTGCTGAGTTAACGGTTCTTATACCCTTTCTACTCTCATATAAGGACAACTCTCAGAGTCCTAAGGTGGCATTTAATGTCAGTGGCCTCTTTCACATGTTGCCTCATGCACAGTGAAACCTAGATTCCTCCCTCACCTATTGACAAGCAGAAGAAGGCTACAAGCATTCGCATTGCAAATAAGATGACAACCACTTAATAAATGAATAAATTCACCAAACCAATTTAATGAAAAATAATTATTATTTGGAACTTGCAGAGTACAAGCCTGGAGTGTCCTGGTGCAGTTTCTGATGCACTTTGTGCAGCCTCTGTGGCCAAGGTGGAGGCAGCTTGTTGATTGTGACTGGGATGATCTTGGTTTCTTGAAGCCCAGAGGATCCTGGCATACTGAAGGCTTCCCGGCCACAGGTATTGCTGCCTCTGATGCTTGATTCACCTTCCCTCTGTACTGTTTCACCTCCATTCAGGGATTGAAAAGGACTGGATACATGAGTCCCAAATCTGTTTCAGGCTCCACTTTACCGATTACTGTCCTTGTGGAGAATGTGCTCCAATGTGCCCCTGTCTTGTCCACATAAGTGGTGCCCAAACATGAATGTCTATTTACCTTACTGAAACACTCACAACTACAAGTGTTTTGCATTGTCTCTCAACTCTTCTGAACTGCTTGTCACAACTCCTCAGATTGCCATGGCTTCCTCTACCTTTTCAGCAGCACTTTCCATCCATTGGAAAACCATTGCAGAATCCAAACCCTCACCTGAATACTGAAGCCTTCAGTAGCCGGTGATCTGGCAACCCATGATTTCCCTTGCACTGCACATTTTATTAACAAGGTTGCATTAAATTCCACTCAGTTACAGGCAAATGATACATAAGTACCTCAACAAGCACAGTTACCTTTTCTCTATTCAATTTTCTCTGTTATGGCATTAATCAGCCCAAAGTCCTGTCCTCTAACATAGCACCATCCATATCATTCGACAGACCCCACTTCACTCGTAGCATCTCTCCCATCTGGTTCCATTAGATCTCAGCTCCTTTAGGTGAAAAGCTCAGGTTTCTCCAATCTTTCAAAGATAACTATAAGTTTGCGACTTTTCTATTCTAAGCAGAATATAATGTAATCCCATAACATGAACAGTGTAAATTATTTGGCAGCAGGACACCATGATGAATAATACTTAACAGCTTCTTAAATTGGAAAACAGTTCGTTATACAAGAGGTAAATATATGTTTTATATTGAGATTCCCAAGAGCTAAAATCTCCCCAGTTGTGGAAACATGGATCAAATTAAATCCCATTTGATAACTACCTGCTTTCTTTGTAAATAATAACACTCAATGATGGAAGGGGGCACACATTTGTTTTTATTGTGGCCTCAGGTTGAGTAAGTAATAATCTTGTGGGTATTAGAATTCGAGATTCACAATTGCAAATAAATTTAAGACATCAAATTAAGAGCTGCAATACACAACCTTTGAAATAAAGAAAATTGCACTCTCTGAAGTGCAATACTCTCAATTCTTTACACATGAAAACTGAAGAAAACAACAGGTTAGACAGCCCCAGGTCTGACAGCCCCAGTAGGACACTGCAACAAAAACAATAAAAAAGACCGCAAGAACTTAAAAAACAACAGCAATAGAAACTTGGCGAAACATTATATTGAAAATATTGTTACTGGCGGTATTGCTCACTCTGCAGGGCCCATTTCTCATGGAAGGCCTGCACCCTACTGGTGGATATTACACACTTCCATTCCACAGACACTCCAGTATGGATGTAACCATGAAAGACAGACAATGATTCAGGTATTATGACCCCGTGACACGGTTGCTTGGACCTGCTAAGGGTCACATTGGTCAGACTCAGGAGCAGACCCATGATGAGGGTCTTGCAATCAGTCAGCCCCCCCTCCACACAGGATGCCCATAGATCAGGAGCATGGGTTTGAAGTGCAGCTGAACACTTAAAAGTAGCCCCTTCACATTAGTGATGGAAATGTGTTGCTGGAAAAGCGCAGCAGGTCAGGCAGCATCCAGGGAACAGGAGAATCGACGTTTCGGGCATAAGCCCTTCTTCAGGAATGTTCTTGTTTCCTGAAGAAGGGCTTATGCCCGAAACGTCGATTCTCCTGTTCCCTGGATGCTGCCTGACCTGCTGCGCTTTTCCAGCAACACATTTCCAGCTCTGATCTCCAGCATCTGCAGACCTCACTTTCTCCTTTACATCAGTGAGCAAAGGCTGCAAAACCGATTCAAAATAAATGTGAAGAAAAGTATTTCCTCTAAGTGCCAAAGGCTCCATTTAGCCTCGTACCCAGTAAAAGTGCTTACCTATTGTACAGGGCAGCTGCATGCAACATTTTTCATCCCTCGTCTCCTGTGGAAAGGGAGTCAACCACTGAAAGGTCAGACTTTACACCAAAGCATATCTGAGTGGCAACGATGAGGAAATGGAGAGTGCGCAGTAACAACCCATCCAGGAAACTCCCCCAATCTGCACCCTGCACCCCTTCATCCTCACCAACACACCATTTTATGTTCAAAGGACATAAATGAATTTCTTTGAGACAGTGAGGCATCCCATGGGAGAGTTCGGTCTTTGATGCCAACATTGAATTCTGGATGCACAGGAATCTGGGCATTCAAAAGTCCATGACATGCATGAGCCGCCTTGATACCAAGTAGCACAATCATGAGACTCTGGATAATTTTGGCCACATAATGGGATGTTAATCAAATGCTTTAACTGCTCATTTTCCCAGCTATATCTGGATTGCTGCTCTACCAACCAGCACATCAGTGTAGCTTTTTGTTCCAGGGAAATCCTATGAGTTTTACCTTTATTTTTGTGTTATGACAAACTCTAGGAGAGGGACCAAAGTGACCACCTGGCACCACAATATTGTGTAAATCCACTGGCTGGAGACTGTAAGTCAATGCTCAGTGCAGTCCTATCCAGTATCCTAAATGAGTGGTCACCTTGGTTCCAGCACATACCAATTCACTGACCATGATTCATCAGCAGGACAAAAACGGAGCCCCCAAATAGAAGTGAAAGGTACTCCATGTGAAGCATCGAACTTCCTCTGGAGGGGGAGGGTGGAAGTGGGTGGTTCCAGACAGAGCAGAAACCGAGAACATTTATTGCCATTGATCTTGCAAAGAAGACAAAAGAATAAATCTTTTGGCACTCACGTCCTCAAGTGAGCTGGATCTGCTAACAAGTGGAGCTTACCATCAACGTAAGCTGAAAGAACCACCTCTATCTCCAATGCCGCCAAACCAAACCTGACAACACCTTTCATAATAAGTGCAGAAGGAATTCCATGCAAATGGCAACTAATCACACAGGAGGAAGCCCTGATGTCCTCCTCTTCCAATGTGAAGAGGCACCTCCAGGAACCAGTTATCTTTCATTAGACATTCTATGGCAGTGTACACACCAGATCCAGGTGACAACATGCATCCCAAATCTGCAATCTTGCAATGTCTGGAATGATCCACCCTGACAAATGCCTTCTCCTGAACCAGGGAGAAATAGGCTCTACAGATCAGTCCACTGGGAAGAATGGGTAATATTCTCGGCAGGTGAATATTATATATACACTTACTTGAGACTATTAGGATAGGTCTAGGTGAACCATGTGTTTCAGCATGGTGCCAATGTGCAAAGACAATGCCCAAGCAAAGATGTTATAATAAAAACTAAATGCTGGAAAAACTCAGGTCGGTAGCATCTGTGGAGAGAGATAAACAGTTAACATATTGATTCCAATGACTCTTCAGAATAGAGGATTTTATCATTTCTGTTGAGGAGGTACCAGACTTTTTTTAGCAATCAGAGGACCTTCCTTTGGACAGCAAGGCAATGACAGCTCTGTACCAGATGCCCATTTCCCCAGTGACAATCCATTCTTTCAGGCACCTTGGGTAGTCTTTCCCAGGGATGTCCCAGAATGTGTGGAGGAATTCCACAGTCAGCCAGTTCAGCACTGGGAACTTGTCCCTGCAACGTTGATTAAGAATACCATTTGGATCCTCTAAGCTCAGTGTAACATCTGAACTTTGCTTTAGTTGTGGTAAGTCTTCCCACAGCAACTCATAAGCATCCTTGCAATATGCTTCCAGAGAAAGAAGCGTGGAACATGATGCCCTTAATTGGGATCTAATGCCCTGTAGATTCAAGGCAAGAAATTATTTGATATCCATCAGTACAAGGAGCTGTTGACAGACCCATGCCTTTTTTCAGGAAAGATCACAGTCTGTCTCTCTCATCTCCAGCCAACCATAGACAGTGCAATTATTCAGTAAATACTCTTTATAGATGCTGTTGCAACCACCAGCACAAATGGAATTTGAACTTGGGTCTCCTGGCCGAGAGATAGGAACAATCTGCGGCTGGGCTGTTCTTTCAAACAAACAATTCAATAAATGTTGTTGTAGCTGTTTAATTAAACAGAATGTGTCCAGCCACTGCTACATAGAAAACAATGTCTGTCTGCTGCTCACTTTCTTCTGTACTTACAGTTTCCAGAAGCAAAAATCCTCTACACAAGTCCAGTCACGACTGAGAAATGGTTGGGCAATGTCTTTCAGTTTTCCCCAATGGTTGTAGAAAGACAGATACAATGCAATCCCATTTGAAAGCTACCTGTTTTATTTGTATTGTAGACAACAACAACAGGCAATCATGGCTTTTGTTGTGGCTGAAAAATGTGTTGCTGTAAAAGCGCAGCAGGTCAGGCAGCATCCAAGGAGCAGGAGAATGGACATTTCGGGCATGAGCCCTTCTTCAGGAAGTTTGTTGTGGCCTCAGGTTGAGTGAGTAATTGTGGATACTGAGAGGTACACAATTGTAGATAAACTTACAGCTCATAAAATTAAGTGCTGCACTATAAGACCATTTATTTAAAAACCCTGCACTTTCTAAAAAGGTATATTTTCTGTTTTGTGTTCCATATTGTTAACTGCTTCAAAAGCTTTGATTCAAACTCTGCAGCTGAAAAGAGGTTTAATCAATGGCCTTCCAGTTTCACAATGATGACCATTTTTGCAAAGTAGGCATTTACCCCTTATAAATAAGACAAACTATTTGGATTCAAATTAAGATCTTACCCCTGAAGAAAGCCAAACACCTGTTCTGATTAAACTTTCCATGCTTAAATCTGCATATATTATTCTGAACAATTTCTTTGAATTCACCTTTTCAATTATAATTTATGCATTTGCAAGAACTTATGTCAATCAATGACTTTTGTCTTGATTGTTTTAAATATTCACATAACAATTGACAATTCGAACATCACACCTTCACAAATCTATAATGTGGAGGGATACCCAACCAACAGCAGCTACCAGACAATTAGATAAAATTAACCTGTCATCGGTATAAAATATATGTTATTCATGTTTTTTCTATCTATATTGTCTGCCAGTTTCTGGGTTTTTTTTGTTATACATCATAAAACACAATCAATATTAATTGGTTCTTTCAGTATAGAATAATAGAAACATACAGTTCGAAGATGCTTTTGGTCCATCAAATCTATACTAACAATAAACCGACTCTAAGTCCAAACTAGTCCCACTTTCCAGCACTTGGGCCCACAGCCTTGGGTGCTATGACATTTCATGTGGACATCCAAGTACTTTTTGTAGGTTGTGAGGTTTCCTGCCTCAATGACCTTCCAGATTCCCACCACCCTCTGGGTGAAAACATTTTCCTTAAATCCCCTCTAAACCTCCTGCCTTTCACTTTAACTATGGGGAACACATGTTTTCTATCCACTCTGTCCATGCACCTCATAATCTCACAAAATCTCAATCAGGCCCTCCCTCAGCCTTCTCTGAGAACACTGAGCAGCATCGGCACGGTAGGTAGTGTTCAGGCTCCGGAGTCCGTCTGCTCCAGCCCATCCATCCATATCCCTTTCTTTCTCTCCTTTCTCATCTTTATCTTTGCTTGCTTTTTTTCATCTTCTGACATCATGGGGAAGCCAGAGTGATGTGAGCAGGTCTTCAGCCGCGGTGGTGGCGATGCATGGGGGGAGGATCCCTGGCTCTGGGAGGCCTGAAGCATGGATTTGTGGTCTCAGCAGGTCATCATCTGCGGTAGTGCTCGGCAGGTTGTCAGCTGCAGGAGTGATGGTGCCTGGTGTGGGGGACTCTTCACGACCATATTGTTGTGGCAGAGGGATATCCAGAACAGGGACTCCTAGCCGCAGTAAGCCTGAAGTGCAGGGACTCCGAGGCCTGGAACACCTTGCAGATGCCCTGGAGTTGTATTTGAAGACCCTTTGTACAGAAGATGAACTCTATTTATAAAATTTCATTTTGTTCATTTTGAAACGTGAGATTGTGGTGACAAAACACTTTTCACTGAGTCTTCCTAGATAAATGTGGCAATAAATAACTCATAATAACCTCTGTTCTAAAGAAAACAAGCTGAGCTTGTCCAGCCTCACTTCATAACTAAACTATCCCAGGCAATCTCTTGGAGAATCTCCTCTGCACCCCCTCCAATGCAATCACATCCTTCCCATAGTGTGATGACCAGAACTGGACACAGGGCACAAGCTGTGATCTTACCAAAGTCCTGTACAGCTCCAATCATTTCTGAAATGCAAGCAAATCCATTCTGTTATTTCCTAATTTCTGAATTTTCTAATTAGTGTATCACTTTCTGCAAAGATGACTAAATTTGTTGGCTTTTTCTAGTTTCATGGATATCCCATAAATGCAGTCATCGAACACAAAAGTTTAAAATAGACATCAGAGTGTATACCAAACGTACGCCACTGCAATGCTACAATCTTCATCTACAGTTCAGAGGGAGGAATAATGCAAATCTAATTACTGTCATATGTACTTTTAGAAATCTCTTAACAAGTCCTTTATAAATTTGATTGATGAAATATCCAGAATCCAGGAAATGACTAATTGAAAACAGATACTGATATATAAAAAAGGTCCTGTTCAAATAAGTGTGCTCAGGAGTCTCAGGTGTGTATATTTGAAAATAATTGATAGTTTGGAACTCTGGAAAGAGACATTATATTAAGTGGCCCTTAAATACTGTGGGTAAATTAAGCTTGCACATTAATAACATAAAAATCAAAAAGAAGCAGTCTCATTTTAAAGTGTTCTTTAAAACAAGTTTAATGCTTGGAGCTGGAATGTTATTCTGTTGTCTATTAGAGGCATTGGATAATTTTGTAAAATGATACATGTGATGGCCCTTGTTTAGTTGTTCATTATTTTGTAAAAACAGTTCTTACCTTTTGTTGGAGAGGGATTTTAAAGAGGAGTCCGAGTCCCTATTCAGTGGCACAAATCGATCTTCATTCAGAACCCCTTACCAACACAGCATGGGAGAGGTCTTCAGGACACTGTTCCTCTTGTAGTAATGTTCAGGATGTTTATGCATTCTGCCTAACAATGATTACGTGCAAAATTGACATTAGTGATAACCACATCACCACATGTGCAGGTGGAAAGTGCTTTGAGAATGATTGCAATATAATTAAGGCTAAGAAGTATCCAAAAAAAAGACAAAAACCATAACAATGGTGAAAGAACCATGCATATGCTCTGAAAAAAGTGTTGTTTATTCAAATAAATCTCCGAGTTGGTCTGCTACCTGAAAATGAAGCACAACAGACAATATTTCCAGAGGATCGACATCATAAGTTTCATTACTAACCACCAATAAACAGGAATCAACAATTCAGTACAAGATTGGAATTTAAATGGTAGTTCAACTTACTCAAGCTGCAGAATCATTGTAACTAATGTCACCCACTTGAACTACTGTTTTCTAATCCTTCCTGCTATCAAATGAAATTTTGAGATACAAACATGGAAAGCATGACAAAACTTAAGAGTAGAAGAGGTAATACATTCATTGCATTTAACCGAATTGTTGAATTTACCCACTAAGTAGAAAATAAAAAATATTCAATTCCAAGAAATACAATACAGCACAAGAACAGACCCTTTGGCCCACCAAGCCTTATTGGCATTAGGAAGATCATTATGTAATTAATTTTATTCCACTGTCAAAGGAATTAAAATACAGTACACTTGTTAACTGTTGAATAAACTTACCAGATCATGATCACCGACTATTGATCCATTTGATTTACAGCTATGTTTAAACAGAAAAATTACTTTTACCAATAGGAATGTAGATTTCAGGAGTTGGCTCAAATTGTGTGCTTAAATTGGTGATGTATGCAATAAAATCTTTTATTTCAAAATGTTGAAATCTATTATTGACAATTAGATCATAAAAATAGATATTAAATAGTGTTTCAAAGTACCGTTGCATAGACCGACAGCTAACCTGCCAGGTTTTATTATAGATTTGATAACCAGCTTGTAAATACTATGTCCCACTCCCATATATCAGTCCACAATCTTTTTAAGAACATAGATAAGAATTTAATGACAAAATAATGGAGATGGTAACAGCACTTAAACCTTATTTATGTGCAAATAGCACAACAACTTCAGGCAAGAAATAGCTACATGGTTATCTGGAAATAATTGTCAAGTTGTTCTACACTGCATTTAAGTTATGAAAGGACATCTCACTGTCTGCCTCACCATTTAAATCCATTTGAGTGATGTGAATTTACTTTATTTATGTGGAAGATCTGATCTAAATTGTGACTGCAAGTTCAAAAACCTCTTTGAAAAGAAAGAAAGAAATGTATTAATTTCTCTGATATCAAAAATTATTGGCTGCAAATTGTGAAGTTTCATTCCTTCACATTTTAACTGGTGAAGGTGTTAAAATACTGTCAAAGTTTAAATTGTGAGCAGTTGTAGTCTACCTTACCTAGGAAAAGATGCACTTCCTATAGAGGGTGTACAGTGAAAGCTTTCCAGACTAATTCCTGGAATGGTAGGTTTGTTGTATGAAGTGTGATTGTATCGACTGGGTCTGTATGCACTGAAGCTTAAAATGATGAGAGTGGATTCCATCGAAACATAGGAACTTTGGATACAACTGGATAGAGAGATGTAGTGATGAAGGTTCCCCTGGCTAGAAGGTCCAGAGCACAGGGTTACATCTCAGGATACAGAGCAAGCTATTTCAGATTGAGATGAGGAGAACTTTCTTCATTCAGAAGATGGTGAACCTGTGGATTACTCCATCACAGAAGGCTGTGGAGGTGAAATCACTGCATATATTTAAGAAGAAAATAGATACATTTTTAGAATCGAAAAGGTGGCAAGTAGTATGGGGTGAGAGCAGGAGTAAACTATTAAGATAGAGGATCAGTAATGATCATGTTGAATTGTGGCATAGATTCAAGTGGCCTACTCCAGTTACCAGTATCTATATTGAATGTTTCACCATTATGATTTTCTTGTCATTCCTCCAGTACCTTGCTAGGTTGCATTTCTTGGGGGGGGGGGGGGGGGGGGGAGGGGGGGAGTTGAAGGGCGAGGGGGGGGAGTTGAAGGAGAAAAACATGCAGGTAAGATGTGGTGAGGAAGGAGGGGAGGGAAGTTAGAGGTGTTTGCATCATGCACAGCTTGCAAACCAGAATGTATCATAGGATGAGAGGGAGGTGGTATTAGATTAGATTAGATTACTTACAGTGTGGAAACAGGCCCTTCGGCCCAACAAGTCCACACCGACCCGCCGAAGCGCAACACCCATTTTGCCACTTTACCTAACACTTTACCTAGTGTTAGGTAAAGTGGCAAAACATTTACCACTTTACCTAACACTACGGGCAATTTAGCATGGCCAATTCACCTGACCTGCACATCTTTGGACTCTGGGAGGAAACCGGAGCACCGGAGGAAACCCACGCAGACACGGGGAGAACGTGCAAACTCCACATAGTCAGTCGCCTGAGTCGGGAATTGAACCTGGGTCTCTGGCGCTGTGAGGCAGCAGTGCTAACCACTGTGCCACCATGCCGCCCGTGGTATGTTGCAAGGTAGATTAGATATGGGGAGAACCTAATCTGTTTGAGTAATCATCATCCCTTTAATCACCAACTGTATTTTCTTTATGGAGATTGCCTTGTTGTCCCCTGGTTCTGCAATGTTTTGTCCTGCACAAGAGGCACAAAAGTGTTAGTAAGTGTGGTACAATCTGTCTGGATGATCTAGTTCCTATGTTTGAATGGCTGGCAGTTTGTTTACACTTTACAATGTGGATGTGAGGGTTTCAGCAGTACAAAATATCAAAGGATGCAGTAAAGAATATGAATGTCAGTTATAAGTCTTAATTGAGATAAACTGTTAAAAGGTGAGTGATGGGAATGTCGTGAGTTGAGCAATGTCTGAATCTCATAACAGTTAGTAGGATATAGGTTTGGAAGTTGTAATTACCTGTTGACTATGGTTTGGAAACTTTGACCAGTTTATGGATTAAAAACACTTTGTTTAGTCGACTGCCACATCTCTTTGAGGAATGCCTACCATGAAGAAATTTTACTCTTCCCTCACTTCAACTGTGATGAAGAGTCATCCTGACTCAAAACATTAGCTTGCTGTCTCTCTTTGGATGCTCTCAGAGTTTTACATGAATCCATGCTGTTTTCTGTGAGCAGACAGGAGTGTTCCCTCCCAGTTGGGGAACACTTCAGTGGTCCAGGACATTCAACCTCGGACCTTTGGATGACCATTCTCCAAGGCGGACTTCGGGACAGGCAGCAGTGAAAAGTGGCTGAGCAGAGGCTGATAGCTAAGTTTGGTACCCATAGAGAGGGCCTCAACTGGGACCTTGGGTTCATGTCACATTACAGGTGATCACCATTGCACTATACACACACACACAGACACTCCTGACACACACACACACACACACACACACTCCTGTACACATGGACACACATATACACAGACACTCACACACACCCTTACAGACACACACACACCCCACAGGCAATTTCTCAGAGACTTAGACCACTCTACACTCATGCACACACATATACACTTTCTCTCACAGAAATTCACAACCCCCCACCCCAGACACACACACATACACACTCCTACACGCACCCCTTCACAGACTTAAGACACTCAACACTCACTACACACTCATATACACTCTCTCACACTCACAACCCCCAATCCAGACAGACAGACACACAAATAGACACAAAGACCCACATGCACACATATATTTTGTGGGGTGAATTTGTACTTGTAGAGTTACATTGTACTTTGCTCAAAAACTGCATAAATTCATGTAAAACTCTGTTATCTCGCTTTTTAGATTAGAATCAATCTAAACATCATGGCATAGACAGAGAACACAGAGGGCTAACACCTTCAACATATTGTCTAGCTAACATCAAATGTTACAGCTAACCTGAGAATGCAACTTTTAAAAAAGGTTTTGTGATTTACACATGAAAGAAGTGAAATTATCATGGTATTCAAACAGATAAAAGACTCAACAGACAATGTATAATTTCAGTTACATCACACTGTAAATTTTTGCTATAAATTCTGTGTGTTAGGATTGAGCCCTCCACAATTGCCTGATGATGGAGCGGCACTCCGAAAGCTAGTGTGCTTCCAATCAAACATTTTGGGCTATAACCTGGTGTTGTGCGATTTTTAACTTTGTACACCCCAGTCCAACACCGGCATCTCCAAATCTTAATTGGAAGAGGCCCACTTCAGCTGGGCTGAGAATGGATTTGCCTTATGTTAATGAGAATCAAAGATTGGTTGTCAAAATTGTAATAGACCAATGCCCAGCATTGAAAGAGGTTATGGTTCAAGTATAGTCAAGGTACATCTGAAAGGGTCCAGTGAGAATGAGAAACCTAAAGAAATCAGTATAAGTGAGTGAATAGTAGTAGAAAACTATGGCATTAATTAATTTTAACATGTTCTACAATTTGCATTCTATGGGTTTAAAAAGTAATTGCAGAGATTGTACATGCATTTGCCTTGTCCTTCCAAAATTCCTAAATTGCGAGAACATTTTCAAGGCTTGCAAGGTAGCAAATGTAACTACAATTTAGAAGAAAAGAGGGAGAAAACAGAATTCTTAATCAGTTAGCTTAATATTGGTTGTGGGTTTTGAAGATGTCTAAAATGCTTTGGAGAAATTCTGAGGTGCATCTTGCAGAAATGGTAGATAGAGTACAATGTGGTGAACTTACCTACTTCGATTGAAGAGTTTTTTTTTTAAAATGTGCAGCAATGGAAACGTTTACATTCAAGGACTTCTCCCTGTAACATGAAGGTACAGCAAGTCATAAAGAAGCCAAATGGTACGTTAGCTTTTGTTGTAAAGAGATTGGAAAATAAAAGTAGAGGTCTCATTGCAATTAAAGAGGGAATTCGTGAGGCCACACTTGGAATACTTGCAGGTATACTTGGAATACTTGCACACTTGCAGGTTTGCCTCCTTACCCAGTGAAGGACATACTTGCCCTCGAGGAGGTGCAATAAGGGTTCATTCTGTAAGGGAAGTGGAAGTCATGAAGGGTTTTTACATTTTTATTATTTTTGCCTGGGTAAGGTTTAGCACAATAAAACTCACCCTATTCTTCTTTATCTCAAAAAATTCTATCCTGGCTAATTGTTTATCATCTGCATATAAACAGAGAAATACACACTCAATTGATAAGTATATCCTTTCTAAACTCAAAACCCTGTTACAATCAACTGAGGAGTCAGAAAAGGGAGGAAGTTTTCCACCTTTCCTTACCTGGTCATTATTATCACAATATGATCTCAGAATTACAGTTACACAACAGTTGCTTGGTTCAGCATAAACAAAATAAGTCAGTTTCAATATAATGCATCAATAACTTTCCAGTGTAACATTGTCGAACAGTACAATCCAACTTTGAGCACAACTGACTTAAACAGGAGGCATATAATTTCTATTGGTTATAGCAATTGATTCTATTGGATATAACAATGCAAAAACTAGCAATTGCATACTTCTTTACGATGATAGTTGGCTAATAGTTTAAAGATTATACACTTCTTGGATTAAATAGTAAATAATTAGATATTAAGGGAAACGAAATATGGGAATGATGTAGGCAGGTGAATTTGAGGTAGAAAATTGGCCATGAATATCAGAGCAGGGAGAAATTGCCAATTCCTTCTTGTTATGCTCACCTAAGGCACCCTATTACAGAATCAACACTTTAAAGTGTGTAGATATTTTTGAATTAACCTGTTCAGAGATGTTATTGCGTGCCTCTGAAGCAGGTGGAACCCAAACCAAGGTAACACTATCACTGCACCACAAGAGCTTCTTTACAGAGTATATGATTATGTGTGTACTTTAAGCTGTAAAACACAAATTAAGTACTTCATCTTATCACCAGTAAAGCACTACTTGGGATCAATCTACTGCTCTTTATCAAGATTCACAACTATATATTTCAGCTGTTCAGCTGATTCTATCTCCACATTATTCACATCAGCACTAAATTAGAAGTTAACAAGGTAAATGTTATTGTTGCTAGAAATAAACTAAATCGTTATCGAGCAGACCATGAGAAAGAAAACTCTTAACTTGTACATAACTATATGTAGAAGTCAATTAATGTGTTAATTTGTCTTGTCAGCCTAATATTGTGTAAAAAAGCTTAACTGCATGGCTCTATTTACTACAAATTAGTTTTTGTTGGTTCATTGGCTATCAGGGTGGTTAGTGCATGTGAATTTCCTTGATTACATGTCCCTTGTGGACTGTTGCCAAAATGGTTTTAGGATAAAGGATATTAGAGGAAAGGTTAGACAGGCTAAGCCTGTTGATATTTTCTGAACCAGTCTGCTTAGAGGTTGTGTTAGACCAGAAGACCATTGAAATCGGAAAAGAAATAGGCCATTTGGCCCCTCGGGCCTGGTCCAACATTTAATAGATTCATGGCTGATCCAATTTTCCTCGTGTTCTGCTCTTTCTCCAGCACCCTTGATTGCCCCACTGATTGAGAATCTATCTATCTCTGCCTCAAATATAAACAAGGACTTTGGCCCCACAGATCTCTGTGACAAGGAGTTCCAAAGATTCACAACCCTTTGAGAGAAGAAATTCCTCCTCACCTCAGCCTTAAATTGGTGCTCCTTTATTCTGAGCTTTTTCCCACTGTTCCCAAATTCTCCCATGAGGGGAAACTTTATCTCTTAAGCTCCTTCAGAATCGTATGTGTTTCAATGAGATCACTTAACATGCTTTTGAAATCCAGTGAGTATAATCTCAGCCTGTTTAGACATTGCTCATGAGACGTCCATACTAGGAATCATCCAAGTGAACCTTCTCTGAGCACCGTCCAATGAAATTACATCTTTCCTTAAATAAGGGAACCAAACTCTTATACACCTCTGGAGCAGATGGGACTTGAACCTAAACCACTTGGCTCAGTGATGGGGACAGCACCACTGCGCTACCAGAGCTGTAGGCTCAGCCTGGAACCTCTGGAGTTCAGAAGAATCAGAGGTCACTTAATCAAAACACATAAGAGCCTGAGAGGACTTAACCTTGTGGATATTAAAAAAGGTATTTCCTCTTGTGAGATACTTATTTAAAAATACCTGGTGGCCAATATTAGATAGATGTGGAAGCACTTTTTCTCTGCGAGGGTTGCAAATCTTTGGAGCTCGCTTCTTCAAACGACAGTGGATTCAGAATCTTTAAGTATTTGTAAATCAGAGGTGGATTACCAAAGGGATTATGATTATTGGGGATCTGCAGGAATATCAAGTTGAGGTTCGAATCAAATCTGCCATGACCTTAGTGAATAGTGCAGCAGACTCAATGGACAAGTGACCTACTCTTGGGTACGTGACATTATGGGTGCAGAATATTTTGAGAACAGCTAGAATTCACGGTCCATGTGAGACTTAGGGAGGAAAAGTATTGAGGGCTTGTAGATAAAATCTTCTCACAAAGTTGTTTTTATATTTAATATTGGTTAGAGGTCTTATCTTTGAAGCATTGTGCTAAATGGATGTATTTCAAGGTTTATAGACATACTGTAAAAGTGATCATTGAAAGTTAACTCTGGACTTTGGTGACTTTATTTTAACAATGCCTCATAAAATCACATAACTGGTGTTAACTGCTTACTTTGCTGAGGAACCTCTGGGGCTGATTTTTAACAATCATTGGCTTGGAGGAGTTTTTTTTATTAGGTTCAGTTAAGAGAAGCATGCTGAGTGGGAAGAAACATAGCTAAGAACAAGTTAGCTAGCTGATCTTGCTTTCTCACCTTTGGGAAGAAAAACGCCACGCCTGATTAGGATGAAACCAATTTAATCTTTTGAAACACTATCTCAAGATTGTATTTCGTGAGCAGGCTGTGTCTACAAGACTTCAGAGACAATCATGCGTGATTAGACACTTGACAACACGTATGAAATCATTAAAGCAACAGACTGAAAAATTCTCCACTTTATTCTTTTGCATTCAAGAATAACACAGTGATAAATGTGTTTTATTTTGAAAGTCAATCTCTGCACAACAATCTTTTTCCTTCTTTTTCTGAAGTATTTATATCAATGATTTGCATGTGAACATAGGAGGTATGGTTATTAAGTTTGCAGATGACACCAAAATTGAAGGTCTACTGGACAGCAAAGAAGGTTACCTCAGAGTAAACAGGATCTTGATTAGATGGGCTAACAGGCCAAGGAGAAGCACATGGCATTTAATTTTGATAAATGTGAGGTGCTGCAGTTTGGAAAGGCAAATTAGAGTAGGATTTATACACTTATCGGTAAGGAGAAAGTGAGGACTGCAGATGCTGGACAGCGCTGGAAAAGCACAGCAGGTCCAGCAGTATGCAAAGTGCACGAGAATCGACGTTTCGGGCATCAACCCTTCATCAGGAATGTGGAGTGGGGGAAGGGGGCTGAGAGATAAGCAGGAGATTGGCGGTAGGATAAGGAAGCTGGGAATGCAATAGGTAGATGAAGGTGGAATGTAATAGTGATAGGTCTGAGTGGAGGGTGGAGCAGATAGGTAAGACAGTTCAAGAGGGCAGTGCCGAGTTGGAAGGTTGGATCTGGGATGAGGTGGGAGGGAAGATGAGGAAACTGGTGAAGGTGATGATGCTGTGTAGTTGGAAGATCCCAAAGTGAAAGAGGAGTTGTTCCTCTAGTCATTGGGTGGCTTGGATTTGGTGATGGAGGAGGCCCAGGACTTGCTTGTCTTTGGCAGAGTGGGAGGAGGGTGGTGGAATTGTTTGTTGTATGTGTCCCAGAGATGTTTCCTAAAATGTTTCATGAGTTGGTGTCAAGTTTCCCCAATGGAGAGGAGAGCACATAGAGAACAACAGACACAGTAGATGAGGTGTTTGGATGTGCAGATAAGGTCCTGGGGAGTGGTCTCCAAAGAGACCTTGGAGTGCAGGTTCATAGTTCCTTGAAAGTGGAGTGGCAGGTAGATAGGATAGGATGAAAGTGTTTGGTGTGCTTGCTTTTATTGGTCAATGCATTGAGTGTAGGAGTTGGGATGTCATGTTGCGATTGTACAGGACATTGGTTAATCCACTTTTGAAATATTGTGTGCAATTCTGGTCTCCCTCCTGAAGGAACAATATTGTGAAACTTGAAAGGGTTCACAGAAGATTTACAAGGATTTTGCCAGGGTTGGAGGGTTTGAGCTATAGGTAGAGGCGAGTAGGCTGGGGCTATATACCCCGGAGCACAGAGACTGAGGGGTGATCTTATAGAGGTTTATAAAATCATAAGGGGTATGGATAGACTAAATAGGCAAGATCTTTTCCCTGAGCTGGGGGAGTCCAAAACTGGAGGGCATAGGTTTAAGGTAAGAGAGGAAAGATATGAAAGGAACCTAAAGGGCAATGTTTTCACGCAGAGGATGGTGTGTGTATGGAATGAACTGCCAGAAGAAGTGGTGGAGGCTGGTATGATTACAAGTTTTAAAAGGCATCTGGATTGGTATTTGAACAGGAAGGGTTTAAAAGGGTATGGGTCAAATGCTGGCAAATGAGACCAGATTTAAATAGAATACCTGGTCGGCATGGATAAGATGGACGAAGTGTCTGTTTCCATGCTAAATATCTGTATGCCTCTATAAACTTTGGCAATGTTGTGAGGGTTAGACATTTATGCCACCATAGTATAGACACCATATGTTAACCAATTCTTCAGAATAAGTTTTCTTTTGTTTTTGTACTCATTAAGAAACCTGGTCAACAACCCTTGTTGTCTTAAACCTGATCATAGATTAATTGTTTCATTGATCATCTTTGTCAGTGGCAAACATATTTTTGTTTTATGTTGAAACCTGTATAGAACTGGGACCGGAGCAACAATGCATCACTCCAGGCTTGGCTGCAAAAGCCTCGGAAGAGGAAGTTAAAAAAATGCCGGAAGGTAGTTTTCTTTGGATTATAATTAATGTAGGAATAGCAGTATAAAACGAGATACTATACTGATGTAGAAACTGTGTGGAAAGAATTAAGAAACCTTTGAGGATAAAAGACTCTGGTGGGCCTCCTAGCAGTAGTCAGGATGGGGGAAGAAAATAAATCAGGAGATAGAAAAGTCATGTAAGAAAGGCACTATTACAATAATCATGGGGGACTTCAATATGCTGGTGGATCAGGAAAATCAGAAAAGGAATTTGTGGAATGTCTACATGATTTTATTTTTGGAGCATCTTGTGCTAGAGCCCACTAGGAAACAAGCAATGTGCAATTAGGCAGACTTGATTAGGGACCTTAATGTGAAGACCCTATGGCCTATGACTGTTGGGCCAGTGACCAAGGCCAGTGGCTTGGATTTGGCGATGGAGAAGGCCCAGGACTTGTGTGTCTTTGGCCAATTGGGAGGAGGGTGGTGGAATTGTTTGGAGTATGTGCCCCAGAGATGTTCCCTAAAATGTTTCATGAGTTGGCATCCTGTTTGCCCAATGGTGAGGAGACCACATAGAGAGCAACAGACATAGTAGATGAGGTGTTTGGATGTGCAGGTAAGGTCCTGGGGAGTGGTCTCCAAAGAGACCTTGGTGTGCAGGTTCATAGTTCCTTGAAAGTGGAGTTGCAGGTAGATAGGATAGAGAAGAAGGTGTTTGGTGTGCTTGCTTTTATTGGTTAGTGCATTGAGTGTAGGAGTTGAGATGTCATGTTGCGACTGTACAGGACATTGGTTAATCCACTTTTGGAATATTGTGTGCAATTCTGGTCTCCCTCCTGAAAGAACAATATTGTGAAACTTGAAAGGGTTCATAAAAGATTTACAAGGATGTTGCCACGGTTGGAGGGTTTGAGCTATAGGTAGACGCTGAGTAGGCTGGGGCTATTTACCCCGGAGCACAGAGGCTGAGGGGTGACCTTATAGAGGTTTATAAAATCATTTATAAACACACATACACACCCAATCCTAGTCTGAAATTAAACCTTTGTTTCTTCATCATCATTCAGTCAAAATCCCATAAGTCCCTCCTTAATAATTGTGGGAATCCCATCGCCAAATGAACACAGTAGTTCAAGGAAATAGCCTGGCATCACCTTGTCAAGGCAGCTGCAGTCTGGTAATAAATATCACTGTCGCCAGCAGTGCTCACATCCGGAGATAAATTGGAAAGACAAATTCTCTGGCTGCACATAAACAAACTAGGTTACATAGCAAACTACCATTGAGTTAGTTGGTCAGATTCTCCTCCCTCTTGCTCCGGAGTCCATGCGGGGTCAGTTGGTTCTGTAGACAGAAACGTCGATTCTCCTGCTCCTTGGATGCTGCCTGACCTGCTGCGCTTTTCCAGCACCACATTTTTCAGCTCTGATCTCCAGCATCTGCAGTCCTCACTTTCTCCTAGTTGATCTTAACCTACTGCGAATTCTCTTGCAAGGATGCCTTCCTTGAAGAAGCTCTCTTCCTCCCTCTACAAGGATTTCAGTGAGTCCTTCTCTCACTGCACACCCCAGGTCATCTCCTCTGGCCGGAAGCTCTTCAGCCACGTCCTCAAACAGACTTGCTACCACAGCCACATCTCCTTCCTCAGCATCTGTCTACGGAACAGACTGACCCCGCATGGACTCCGGACTACGTTCAGGCCAACAAAATTTGGACCCAACCAGGACAACCAGTACCTATAACAAATCCGAAGCCTCCAGCAACAGACGTCCCTCCAGATCCTTCGCTCCACGCTTGCAGCCATGCGCCACTACCTACATTCCCTGCAACTCGACCTACCCCCCATACGCTAAACAAACAGTTCTTCCTAGCCATATCGGAAATTAAAGATAGTAAGTACCAAAAACTTTCATCTACTTACCCCCACACTCCGGATTCCTCAACCGTTCCAGTATCTTCCATCAGCCTCCGGAACCACTCAGGCGCCATTACCCATGCAGCCGCTGCAGCAACCCGCTGCCGCGAACCATGACTTCACTTCCGCCCCCACCGACCATGCAGCCTCCGCGATCGCCGTCCAGACAACCGCCTCCACAATCGCCAGGAAGACCATCGCCGACAGATTCGCGGCCTCCGCGGGGTCCACAGCCACCGGGAACAACACCGTTTCTGCCGTCACCACAACCACTTCCGCCCCCGGAGTTGCTGTCGCCACACCTACGTCAGCCCCCAGTGACGTCACTCACCTGCACAACGATCACGCCGCATGCGTATCTGCCTCCACGCCGATCTCCGCCCCCACGCTGAACCCCGCCCCCACACCTAACCCCACCCCCATGCCCAACTCCGCCCCCATGCCTAACTCCACCCACACGCCTAACTCCGCCCCCACCCCAGCTCCAGCCCCACACCAGGTCCTAGCTCCCAGCCCTGCTGTATTTTCACCATCCCTCCAGACCTCCCCCTCTCTGAGGATGAACGATCAGTCCTCACCTTCATCCCCCTATGCTCCCGGATTAACGAGTTCGACACACGGTGAGACATCAAACAATTCTTCCGCCGCCTTCACCTCCGCACCTACTTCTTCAACCATGAATCTCTGATGACCCCTTCTCCCGCCTCCAACACACCCCATCCTCGTGGACAGCCTGTGCTGGCCTCTTACCTGCCCTCAATCTCTTCATAGCTAACTGCCGCCGCAACATTAAGCGTCTCAACCTGTCCACCCCTCTTACCCATTCCAACTTCTCACCCTCACAGCCCTCCACTTCCTCCACTCCAACCCCAACCTCACTATCAAACCGGCAGACAAGGGAGGCATGGTGGTAGTTTGGCGCACCGATCTTTACATTGCTGAGGCTAAACACCAGCTCGCGGACACCGCCTCCTACTGCCCCCTTGACCATGACCCCACCTCCCACCACCAAACCATCATCTCCCAGACTATCCATAATCTCATCACCTCAGGGGATCTCCCATCCACCGCCTCCAACCTCATAGTCCCACAACCCCGCACCGCCCGTTTCTACCTCCTGCCCAAAATCCACAAATCTGACTGCCCCGGCCGACCCATTGTTTCAGCCTGCTCCGGCCCCACCGAACTCATCTCTGCATACCTCAACACGGTCCTGTCCCCCTTAATCCAAGAACTCCCCACCTACATTCGGACACCACCCACGCCCTCCGCCTCCTCCATGATTTTCGCTTCCCCGGCCCCCAACGCTTTATCTTCACCATGGACATCCAGTCCCTGTACACCTTCATCCCCCATCACGAAGGACACAAAGCCCTCCGCTTTTTCCTTTATCACCGACCCAACCAGTACCCTTCCACTGACACCCTCCTTCGACTGACTGAACTGGTCCTCACTCATTCCAACTTCTCATTCCAATCCTCCCACTTCCTCCAAATCAAAGGAGTAGCCATGGGCACCCGCATGGGCCCCAGCTATGCCTGCCTCTTCATCGGATATGTGGAACAGTCCATCTTCTGCAGCTGCACTGGCACCATCCCCCACCTTTTCCTCCGCTACATCGATGACTGTATCGGCGCTACCTCGTGCTCCCACGAGGAGGTTGAACAGTTCATCCACTTTGCTAACATCTTCCACTCCGACCTCAAATTTACCTGGACCGTCTCAGACTCCTCCGTCCCCTTCCTAGACCTCTCCATTTCTATCTCGGGCGACCGACTCAACAC
>NC_057715.1:5349688-5366322 GCF_004010195.1 Chiloscyllium plagiosum | reverse complement strand
TCCAACATCCCTCCCCCAAGTCCCTCCTCCCTACCTTTTATCTTAGCCTGCTTGGCACACCTTCCTCATTCTTGAAGAAGGGCTTATGCCCGAAACGTCGATTCTCCTGCTCCATGGATGCTGCCTGACCTGATGCGCTTTTCCAGCACCACATTTTTCAGCTGCTTCTGGTGATAGATAGGATAAGCTCATGGAAGATTTTGTGTCCGAAGTCACTAACACAATACGGGTGACCCAGAGTACAACTTTATGGGGTGAATTTGTATTTGCAGAATTGCATTTCATTTTGCACAAAAACTGCATAAGTTCATGTAAGATTCTGTAAGTCCCACATTAGAAATAGAACCAATCTGACTCAACACCAGGACACAGACAGCTTAAACCTCACACCTTCAATGCATTGTCTGAGCTGAAATGGTACTTATGGTTCGAAAAGCTATCTTGAGAATGTAACTTAAGAGGAGTTCTAGGGTTTACGTATTAAAGAACCAAAACTAGCACATCCCATTCTAAAAGATGAAAAGCTTGATCTAAATTTGTTTAATATGTCATGACAGTTCCATGACATTGTAACCCTTTTGCTGTAAACTTGGTGTCTTATGGTCCTGTTCCACAACCACTTGATGAAGAGGCAGCACCCCAAAGGCTAGTGCTTCCAAATAAACCTGTTGGACTATAACCTGTTGTTGTGTGAGTTTTAGCTCTCTGAAGTGTGATATTGATCATTTAAGAGAAATTTGAGTGGAAGCCTTTCATGTTAAGTCACATGTTCTACGGCAGTCAGTAGACTGGCTAAGTAGGACTTATTACCAAAAGTGCTCTGTGCTACAACAGAATTACACCTTCTGTTCAGCTTGGAGGATGGTTCCACTGTTGTTGCCAGTGACCTTTGCCAATTATCTTTCAAATACATTTTCATTCCTCTGAGAAGAGGATACAATATTTGGAGCGTTTGAAGAAGTTGGACTTTTACGAACATTACTTAGCAGTAACAATCATGGGTCTGAGTTAAACATGTTTCAGTCAAGTTCCACTCCTGAAGACCTGAGCATATAATCTAACCTAAGTAAAAACCGAAAGATCTTATGGATGTTGTAAATCAGAAACAAATTGCTGGAAGAGCTCAGTAGGTCTGACAGCATCTGTGCAGAGAAATCAGTTAACTTTTCGGGTTCACTGACCCTTCCTCAGTTCTGACAGATGCTGCCAGACCTGCTGAGCTTTTCCTGCAACCTCTGCTTTTGTTTGTAACCTAATCTAAGGATATGCTGCACTGTTGCAGGTACTGTATTTCAGATGAGATCCTGTCTGCCTTTCTCAGATGGGCATAAATCTCATGACACTATTTGAAATAGACCAAGTGAGGGTTCTTTGGTGACCTATCCTTCAATATCTAAAACAGATTATCCTGTCCTTATCTCAGTCTAGTGGGACCTAGTTAACTACAATATTCGTTGCTGTGCTTCCTCATTACACTGTGATTGCAAAGAAAATATGAGCCATTGGTTATATGTTTTGAGCCATTGTGAAGTCATTAAAGATATTATGTAGTTACAAGCTATTTCTTTAAAACCTGTCCTGCCTTCAAACTTGACAAGATTACATCATTTTTCTTCCAGTGAAATGATGTATAGTTGCTGGCTAAATTCAGAAATGGTAATCAAGGTTGTTGAATGGGAAAGGCTAAAAATACATATGTGTAATTATTGTTAAATGTTTGGAATGTGTTAAAAGCTGAACTACAATGCCAAGATTCAGTTTGATGTTATTGTATTTAATTATGCATGTAAACTGTGTTATTTGAGAATAAGGTCTACAAAACTGCATACCCAAGTATTTCTAGTTTCAAAATAATGCAGGAAAATAGACATATCTAACTTTATTACTCTAGAAGTAGCAAGTCATTTCAGCAATAAGGTGAACACTTCTAAATGTGGCATATCTACATATATAATTAAAATGATTTTTCAGATCTGAAATAAAAGTATTTCAAGCATCCCTGAAGAAAATATATGTATTCCCATTTATAATAAATGTCTTCAAGTAGACGTCCTTCTGAATTTTGCAATAATGCCATGCCCATACTTTTTCATAAGAAGTGACTTACAAGAAGTTATCTAAATTTATAGTTATTATAAATCATTGACTATATTTCTTATTCATATTAATCTTAGTAGCCAGTTGATTATTTCCCATAGCACGGAGTGCTGTACTTTTCTTGTGTAGCTACTAAAGATTTTAAGATATCCCTTAGCTCTTCATTTAATCAGTCTGGGGAGCTCTACAATACTTCCATCTTTTTCAAACATATTTTCATCAATGTTGTGATTTTGCAAAAGGATAAAGCAAAATAAATTAAATATAGATGATTATGGAATAGTGTCACTAGAATTTTAACAGATCACTTATGTTGCTTTTCAACTGTGTTTTTTTAATTGATCATTATTAAATTGTGATAACCTATGAGAATGTCTCAACCACAAACTTCCAAGTCAAGTGTGATAACTGATCTTGCTTATCTGAATTGCATATTTTTCCACAACTTTGCACATATTCAATATTCTGTTTCATAATGGCATCAAAGAGTTATTGATGTATACCACTTTCATTCACATTCCTGCAAGACATCATGCTGTCATCTCTCTCTCTCTCTCTCTCTATATATATATATATATATATCTTTGCATTTCTTTGTAGGTGAAGAATTTAAAAGGTTGTACTCATTGTTTACAGACGTGATGGTGGCATTTTAAGACTATCCATGACCAGCAGATTGTCTCTCAGTAGGATAAGGTGAAGATTCATGAATGTGCACCATGCAGAAGGTTGGTGAGGACTATAGCTGTGTACACTTTGAATTTGGTTTGTGTTTGAAAGCTGTTGTTGCTTCACACTTGTTTGTGGAATTGAACAATCATGCTGCCTGCTTTCTAAAGCCTGTAGTCCACTTCTATGTTTATGGTGTCATCAAATGAGATTACACTCCTCAAACAGAGAAATGGCTTGACAGCATTCAGCAAGGTTCCCTTGATGACAATGCTTGGGGTCTATAGTCTTCTTGAGGTGAAGGCTTCAGTTTTCTTTAAACTGCATGTTAGCCCAAAGAGTTGTGCTACCTCAGAAAATTTGTTATTGTATGTTGCAGGTCTGATTGACAATGGGCCAAGAGACCAATCATTGGCAAAAGCAAGTTCACAATTAAGGTTTTCCTGTATCTTTATATCAATCTAAAGATGTCTTACCTTCTTATATGTGCTTTCTATAATTACAATTAAAATGCATATATTTACTTGAATTGAAATTCTTTGATGAAATGTGTTTTCCTTTGATGCACCAACAGGTTTTAGTCTTTTATTTTGAGGAGTCTGAGTGCCCATTTCTGACAAGTACCAGTTATACCAGCTGTGAGTGGCATGTTTATACTGACAAAAATAATTAAAGAAGTGGGTGCAGAAAATAGATTACATAAATTTAAGCAGTAAGGAAGGCAGTAAAAGAGAGCACTAGACATGACGACAGAAAGTAAGATCTTAAATAAAACAGCAAGAGTCCTTTGAAAAATAAGGCAACATGACCAAAGAATTACAGATTAAATTGAGAACAGGAACAAAATTATTTTCTGTTTTTCCCTGAAACCTTTTCCACGGAGGTATTTGTTTTTTCAAGAAGGAGGCTGAAACATCTCGTCATGAAGAAATAACTGTTATTGTTGAATATTTTACATCCACTTTGATAGACTGATGGGTTCAGTGGTAAATCTCTCATTTAAAGTTTTATCTGAAAGACAGCACTTGCAACAGCCCAGCACTCTTGGTATTGCACTGGAGCATCAGACCTTTATGCATTCCAGCCTCTAGAGTGGGGCTTGTGCATACTCTCTAGGTAAGAAGGCCACCAAGAAAGCCACGTTTTACACCTAAAAAATATGAACAGGAGCAAATCATTCAGTCCTCAAGCCCGATCCACCATTTCATCAGACCTCTAACTAAACTGCATTAACATACTCTAACATCATGTCACTTTCATTTTGTCAGTGGATATTAGTTTATGATAATTCCTGTACTTGTTCACACACCAAATCTAAATACTTACCGCTACAAGGTCAGAGTATACAGTACTTCCAAGGAGAAAACACTTTTACAGGACTGCCCAGGATGCTTATGATTGAAGATCTCCTAATCCTTAACAGGGATAAATTATTAAATTACTACTGTACTAACTGTAGTGATTGTTCAAAGTTTGTGAGAAGATTTGTAGCTCGGGTGCTCGTTGTTGTGGTTCTGTTCGCCGAGCTGGGAATTTTTGTTGCAGACGTTTTGTCCCCTGTCTAGGTGACATCCCCAGTGTTGGTGAGCCTCCTGTGAAGCACTTCTGTGATCTTTCCTCCAGCATTTGTAGTGGTTTGAATCTGCCGCTTCCGGTTGTCAGTTCCAGCTGTCCGTTGCAGTGGTCGGTATATTGGGAATTCCTAGAGGCATGGCACTCATCCACAGATTCAATCAATAAGCACATCGACCTGGACCCAATATACCGACCACTGCAATGGACAGCTGGAACTGACAACCGGAAACAGCAGATTCAAACCACTACAAATGCTGGAGGAAAGATCACAGAAGCGCTTCACAGGAGGCTCCCAAGCACTGAGGATGTCACCTAGACAGGGGACGAAACGTCTGCAACACAAAGTCCCAGCTCGGCAAACAGAACCACAACAATGTAGTGATTGTAACGAGGTCAGGCAGGTGGACCTCATGAAAAATGTGTTCCCTGATCGGAGTTGTTAATCTGTCCAATCAGGGAGCCCTGGCTGACAGATATAAACAGGAGTGTCAGAGTTCCTGTTCATTCTGAGAGTTGGCTCTGAGTAAGCTGGTCCAGTGTCAAGGACTTCCCACATATAAGTAAAGGGTGACTTGATGACTTGATGAATTAATTCATGACCAGTAACTGAATATTCTTTTAGCTTCCATGCTGACTGACCATCAATGATTGTATCATCAATTATAGAGATAAATGAAATGGTGGGACCTGCTGCATTTAGGTTCAATTGATCTGAATTCACTCTAAAACAATTTTGCCACATATGACTAGAAGATAACACTATTTTTTATAAGATTGATATTTTTTCAATGGTATTTACAGAATAACTTTCATATTGCCAGCTTTTGCACAATAACTCATAAGCATTACTGAGTTGTAAAATGTCATTTAGAGGGATATCAATTCATAACACAAAAAAAAACTCAGCAATCTGGTTAGAGATGTGGCTATAAACCACATTGTAGGGGAAAGTAAATACAAGCAGAACAGTTTGCAGGTAAAGCTTGCAGCCAGTAACTGGGGTGGCACGGTGGCTCAGTGGTTAGCAATGCTGCCTCACAATGCCAGGGACATGGGTTGAATTTCAGCCTCGGGTGACTGTGCAGCATTTGTATGTTCTCCCCCTGTCTATGTAGGTTTCCTTCGAGTGCACTGGTTTCCTCCCACAGTCCAGAGATGTGCAGGTTTGGTGGGTTAGCTATGGAAAGTGCAGGCTTATGGGGTATGGGGCCTGGTCTCAGTGGGAGGATCTTTAGAGGGTCGGTTTGGACTCAATGGGCAAAATTGCCTCCTTCCAAATGTAGGGATTCTATGAAAACTGGCCACTGAATTTGCCTGCAGTTATACACTTATAAAATCAGACCAAAAATGGACAACTTTAACTATAAAATGTTTTGGTGAAAATAACCACACAAAATATTTGAATCTTTAAAACAATACTGGGTTGGAGATTTTGCTGTTTCAATAACTACAATTTTTGAGATGACCTTAGGATCTCCAAATCACGTCTCTGTGCTTGGAAATGGTTGTCTATGCTGATGGGAAAAGGGAAGTACAGCTTTTATTTTCTTTCAGTTGTCAACTATATAATTGACATTCTCCCTGTGGTGAAGGAAATGTGTTGCAAATTCAATAATCTCAGATGTGGAAGGGATTGGCTAGTGACAAAGCATCTGGTCTTTTACCTCATGCAGTTGGCCTGTGACACAGCCTGCCAAATTGATAGAAGTCTCCTCATTGATGACAGTCTTAAGCAAAATGGATTCAGGCAATCCAAGCCTAGTTTCTAATGACCATGAATTAATAGCACATAGCTTTTCTACAGCAATAAATCACTTTCAGTGATTTGTTCCATACAGTTAAATTCTCAGAAGCCAACTAAGACAACTCAAAAAAAATTGCATTTGGTAAGGTTTTTTTTATTCAGTTCATCACACAGACATAAAAATATATTTAGCAAGGAGTTGTAAAAAGCAAATATATATTTGAAGCAAAGTGGAGCTTTACCTGCATGCTTGATCTAAAAGATGAAAAATGTAAAATGCTAATGAAGTGTGACAATATTTTATGGGTCTAATGTTCAGTAGAATTGTAGCTCTATTAAGCACTATATATTTACTTCAGTGAGGGAGCATTCTTGTTAATTATCAGTTAGACAACTAGTTGACTGGCTCATGTGGGTTTAATTCTTTCGGGGATGTTTGTGGTAAATATGAAATTGTGACTACATCTTTGACAGCCCATTACAATCCGTAAAGATTCAAGTAATCAGTGTGGTGTTTTCAATCTGGCAGCATATCAGAGAGTCAAGAACAAGGGATGTAAAAGCTGCAGATCTCAATTCATCATTCTACAGTAAAGTTGCTCTGTAAGACTTGCGGTATAAACCTGATCTCCTAACTTGACATTTGCAGTTTCAGCATATTTCTTCTAATTGGCAAGTAGAGATGCAGGATGGCACATTGTGTTTTTTAGTGTCATAATGGAGAGAACTGCTTTGACCTATATGCACAACATGTTGAATCATTCATGGATTTTTCCTCTTGTTATATTTACTACTGTCGCCAGCTTGACTCAAGTTCCCACAAACAGAAGTATAAAGCTAACCACATAACCTCTTTAGTGATGCTGGTTGAAAGATAAATATTGACGAGGATATTTGGAGAACTTCCCTTTCGCTCTTGTGTGGTGTCCTGGCATCTGGGCTGTGAGAAAGACTGTTTCAGATAATGATGCCCACCATAAGTATTGCAGCTGGGAATGTTGCTGACATTAAGTGTTGAATCTCTGGACTGGGTCTGAAACACAGACCTTTCACATTCAAAGGCCTGTCTAGTGAACCAATGCTAGTTCTGTTTCCTTGTGAATATCCAATAGATTGTGTATTCAAATCTTTGTAGCCAATAATAAACTTTAAATAAACAGTGCCCAACAAACTGACTATGTTGATTCTTAATAATTCTATTAGTCTGAACCTTAATGTTGAACTAGTGTCAATGCAACATAAAAGCACACAGATATATGAGTAAATTACTGAAACTGTAATAGTAAAATCTTCCAATTCTATCTCAGATACTTTGGTACAATACATCAGGGAGCAAGGTTGTTTGAAGTTCTATTCTGAATATGTACAATATAGGAAAACTTCAATCACCCACTTATCAAAGAATTAATGCATTTATTTTCCCCATATTCTCCTTGGAGGCTGCAAATTATGCACTTGGCACAAATGTACATTGACAGGATTTCTCCCAAACACCATATGGTGAGAGAAAAAGAAACCAGTAGAGGTCAGAAAATAAGCAATTAAATACTCTTAGTGCCATTCCCCATTTGACCCCACACCCCGATCGATATCATATAACAAGAGTCGGTTATGGTGGCTACAGTAACTACTGACTGACGAAATGCTTTTAAGGTAAAAGTTGGTTTAATATTCACTGCACCTGATTGAAGGAATGTGATTTTACAATTATATGTGGATTGACTTTCTGACAGCTACACTGAATTTGACTGATGCACTTTAATAAAATCTTCAAAACTTGTACACTTCTGTGGAAGTGATCATTTTACAGATTGTTTGTGTTATGGTGTTTATTTTCTATTGCAATGAAAGCTACACAATCTTTATGTTTCTTTTAAAATCATAGAATGTTACAGTACAGAATGAGGCCATTTGGCCCTTCATGTCTATACTGGCTCCTGAAAGAGTGACCCACGAGTCGCATTCTCCAGCCCTCTCCCCATATCACTCTAAATTCATCACTTTCAAAAAATAACCAGCTGTCTTTTGAAACTTACTATGGAACCTATTTTCACCACACTTCCAAGCAGTGCATTCCAAATCTTAATAACTCTCTGAGTAAAGAAGTTTCTCCTCATTTCCTAGCCCCCTTGCTGACAATCTTGAAATTGTGACCCCTGGTTACTGACATACCAAGTAATAGAAACAGGTACCCTTCTTTACCCTGTCAAAATTGTTCATAATTTTGAACACCTCAGTTAGGTTACCTCTGAATCTTCTGTGTTCTCAGAAGAATAATACAAGAAGACAAGAAGATATAGGTGCAGGATTAGTCCAATTAGAGTCATAGAGATGGACAGCACAGAAACAGACCCTTCGGTCCAACTCACCCATGACAACCAGATATCCTAACCTAATCTAATTCCATTTGCAAGCACGTATAGAGTCATAGAGTCACCGAGATATACAGCATGGAAACAAACTATTCGGTCCAACCCGTCCATGCCGACCAGATATCCCAACCCAATCTAGTCCCACCTGCCAGCACCCGGCCCACATCCCTCCAAACCCTACCTATTCACATACCCATCCAAATGCCTTTTAAATGTTGCAATTGTACCAGCCTCCACCACTTCCTCTGGCAGCTCATTCCATACACATAGCACCCTCTGTGTGAAAAAGTTGACCCTTAGGTCTCTTTTATATCTTGCCCCTCTCACCCTAAACTTATGCCCTCTCTTTCTGTGCTCCCCCACCCCAGGGAAAATACTTTGTCTATTTATCCTATCCATGCTCCTCATGATTTTATAAACCTTTATAAGGTCGCCCCTCAGCCTCTGATGCTCCAGGGAAAACATCCCCAGCCTATTCAACCTCCCCCTGCAGCTCAAATTATCCAATGCTGGCAACATCCTTGTAAATCTTTCCTGAACCCTTGCAAGTTTCACAACATCTTTCCGATAGGAAGGAGACCAGAATTGCATGCAATGTTCTAAAAGTGGCCTAATCAATGTCCTGTACAGCTGCAACATGATCTCCCAACTCCTGTACTCAATGCTGTGATTAATTAAGGAAAACATACTAAACGCCTTCTTCATGATCCTATCTACCTGCGACTCTACTTTCAAGAAACTATGAACCTGCACTCCAAGGTCTCTTTGTTCAGCAACACTCCCCAGGACCTTACCATTAAGTGTATAAATCCTGCTAAGATTTGCTTTCCCAAAATGCAAAACCTCACATTTATCTAAATTAAACTCCATCTGCCACCACTCGGCCCATTGGCCCATCTGATCAAGGTCCCGTTGCACTCTAAGGTAATCTTCTTCGCTGTCCACTACACTTCCAATGTTGGTGTCATCTGCAAACTTACTAACTACACCTCCTATGTTCACATCCAAATCATTTATATAAATGACAAAAAGCAGTGGACCCAGCACCGATCCTTGTGGCACACCACTGGTCACAGGCCTCCAGTCTGAAAAAACAACCCTCCACCACCACCATCTGTCTTCTACCTTTTAGTAAGTTCTGTATTCAAATTCTCCCTATATTCCATGAAATGTAACCTTGTTAACCAGTCTCCCATCAGGAACATTATTGAATGCCTCACTGAAGTCCATATAGATCATGTCCACAGCTCTGCCCTCATCAATCCTCTTTGTTACTTCTTCAAATAACTCAATCAAGTTCGTGAGACATGATTTCCCACACACAAAGCCAGGTTGACTATCCCCAATCAGTCCTTGCCTTTCCAAATATATATACATCCTGTCCCTCAAGATTCCCTCCAACAACTTGGCCACCACCAATGTCAGGCTTATCGGTCTATAGTTCCCTGCCTTTTCCTCACTACCTTTCTTAAATAGCGACACCACATTAGCCAAACTCCAGATTTCTGGCACCCTACCTGTGACTATCGATGATACAAATATCTCAGCAAGGGGTCTAGCAATCACTTCCTTAGCTTCCCACAGAATTCTCGGGTACACCTGATCAGGTCTTGGGGATTTATCTAGTTTTATGTGTTTCAAGACATCCAGCACCTCCCCATTTGTAATATGGACATTTTTCAAGATGTCACCATCTAATTCCCCACATTCTGTATCTTCCATGTCCTTCTCCACATAAACACTGATGCAAAATACTCATTTAGTATTTTCCCATCTCCTGTGGCTCCACACAAAGGCCACCTTGCTGATCTTTGAGGGGCCGTATTCTCTCCCTAGTTACTCCTTAATGTATTTACATAATCCCTCTGGATTCTCCTTAACCCTATTTGCCAAAGCTATCTCATGTCCCCTTTTTGGCCTCCTGATTTCCCGCTTAAGTATACTCCTACTGCCTTTGTACTCTTCTAAGGATTCATTTGATTTCTCCTGTCTTTTCCTGACATGTGTTTCCTTCTTTTTCTTAACCATAACCTCAATTTCTGTAGTCATCCAGCTTTCCCTACACATGCCAGCTTTTCCTTTCACCCTAACTGAAATATATTGTCTCTGGACTTGCGTTATCCCATTTTTGAAGGCTTCCCATTTTCCAGCTGTCACTTTACCTGTGAACATCTGCCCCCAGTCAGCTTTTGAAAGTTCTTGCCAAATACCCATCAAAATTAGCCTTCCGCCAGTTTTAATCTTCAACTTTTAGATCATTCCATCCTTTTCCACCACAATTTTAAAACTAATGGAATTATTGTCCCTGGCCCCAAAGTGCTCTCCCACTGATAGCTCAGTCACCTGCCCTGCCTTATTTCCCAAGAGTAGGTCACGTTTTGCACCTTCTCTAGTCGGTACATCCACATACTGAATCAGAAAATTGTCTTGTACACACTTAACAAATTCTTCTCCAGCTAAACTCTTAATAGCATGGCAGTCCCAGTTTATGTTTGGAAAGTTAAAATCCCCTACCGTAACCACCCTATTATTCCTACAGATAACTGAGATCTCCTTACAAATTTGTTTCTGAATTTCCCGCTGACTGTTCAAGGATCTATTATACAATGCCAATAAGGTGATAATCCCTTTCTTATTTCTTAGTTCTACCCAAATAACTTCCCTGGATGTATTCCCAGGAATATCCTTCCTAAGCACAGCAGTCATGCTAACTCTTACCAAAAATGCCACTCCCCCTCCTTTCTTGCCCCACTTTCTATCCTTCCCATCACACTTGTGTCCTGGAACATTAACCTGCTGCCAGTCCTGTCCATCCCTGAGTCTTTTTCTTCAATTGCTATGATATCCCAGTTCCATGTCCCTAACCATGCCCTGAGTTCACTTGCCTTCCTTGTTAGGCCTCTTGCATTGAAGAAATGCAGTTTAATTTTTCAGTCCTACATTGTTCTCTGCTTTATTCCTGCCTGCCCTGACTGTTTGACTTGCCCCCTTTCCCAACTGTACCAGTCTCAGATCGATCTCTTTCTTCACTATCTCCCTGGTCCCATCTCTAAGGATGTGGAAAGCTCCTTTGGGGCCTTAGACGGAGGTGAGGGGAGAGGTGCGGGTGCATTTTTGCTTTTCTTATGGTGGCAGGGGAAGGTGCCGGGAGGGGAGGATGGGTTGGTGGGGCACATGGACCTGACAAGAGAGTTGTGGAGGGAATGGTCTTTAAGGAATGCAGATAGGGATTCCGATCTCCAGCATCTGCAGTCCTCACTTCCTCCACACATTCACTTGCTTTATCCTCCTATTCCTGCCCTCACTTGCTCGGAGCACTGGGAGTAATCCAGATATTATTACCCTTGAGGGCCTCCTTTTATAATTCCTGCCTAAATTTCTATATTCTCCCTTTATAATCCCATCCATTTTCCTTCCTATGTCATTAGTTCCATTGTGTATAATGACTTCCTGACTTCCCTCTCCCCTTTGAGAACATTCTGCACCCTCTCTGAGCCATACTTGACCCTGGCACCAGCGAGGCAACACACCATTCTGCTTTTTCGCTGCTGGCCACAGAAACATCTGTCTGTGCCTCTGACTAGAGAGTCCCCTAATACAATCAATCATTTGGAATCTGACATACTCCTCATTACATTAGAGCCGGTCTCGATACCAGAAACTTGGCTGTCCGTGCTACATTCCCTTGAAAGTCCATCACCCCCTACATTTTCCAAAACAGCATACTTGTTTGAGATGGGGATAGCCACAGAACACTCCTGCACTACCTGCCGACCCCTCCCACCTTTCCTGGAGCTAACCCATCCACCTGACTGTATCTGCCGCTTTTATCCCTTCCTATAACCACCATCCATCATACCCCCAGCTCTTGTAAATTCCTTTTTGCCTCTAACTGTCCCTCCAATTGATCCATGCAATCTGACAGGATTCACAACCAAAGACATTTCCTGCAGACGTAATCATCAGTAACATGGAAACTCTCCCTAAACTCTCACATCCGACAGGAAGAGCATGTCACTCTACTAAAGGCCATTTTTGCTCCTTTTACCCAGGAAATAGCACTGTCTTTTGCTCTAAAGAACAATACTCCATGCTAACATAGTGCTTATGGTTTATATTTTTAAAATGTAATCAAGAGATAGATCTCAATGAAACATATGATAAAGAAAGAGCCCACTCTGCTCACTACTGTAGACGTGGCAAGGTTACACTTAAAAACTATGCACTTATCTGTTCCTGTGCTGTGAGCTTGCCCATCCAGGTTCCTCCAAGTTCAGCTGTGAATTTCGCTGTTTGTTAATTTTTCCTCGATGCACTCCCATGTCAGAGATACATGAACTCAAACAGCAAAGGCAGTAATTGTGCAGATTCACTGCTGTTTTAGTTAGCAGTGTAGGTTTCTTTCTCTCTCTGTCTCACTGACCATGTGGTTGCTGCCTTTTGCTTGTCTTTTTCCTTTTAAAAGTGCTGTTGTTTTGATCCTTTTTCCCAAAAGTTTCAAAACAATGCAACAACATATAAAACAGTAATTGCTGCTCTTGGACTTCAAGGAATTCACCTCCAACACCTGAAATACCTCAAAAAAGGAGCTGCTCTTACAGCCACAATGTTTTCCCATCCTCCATTTTGGATTACCCAGGATCTTTTTTTTTTGGCCCATTGAGTCTGCTCCCAATCAATAATGGCTGATATATTCATCAACCCCATTCTCCTGCCTTCTCCCCATAACCCTTGATCCCCTTACTAATCAAGAATCTATCCATCTCTGTCTGAAATACACTCAGTGATTTGGCCTCCACAGCTTTCTGCCGCAATGAGTTCCACATTCACTATCTCCATTGGAAGGAATCCCTCCAGTCTGGGTCTATGCCTCTATTCTTCCTTCACACATTCCCAGATTATATTCCATCTGCCACTTCCTTCCCCACTCTCCTAACCTGTCCAGGTCCTTCTACAACCTCCCCACTTCCTCAATGCTTCCTGTGCCTCCACCTTTCTTTGTGGGATCTGCAAACTTAGCAATGATGCCATTGTCCAGATTGAATAAGCTTGATTTCTCCATTGTTTCCTTGTATCTAAAATCCCTCATTCCTGGTTTCATATTAGATACTGTACTATGGAGCATAGCTAACAGGCTGAAGGATATGTTGCTGAGGTGCCATTGTTGGACTGGGTTGGATAAGGTCAAACATCACACAATATGGCACTTGATAAGAAGTTCATCATAGAATCCCTATAGGGCAGATCGAAACAATTCAGTCCATTAAGTCAACACTGACCCTCAAAAGAGTATCCTACCCATACTCAATCCTATCCATGTAATTCCACATTAGCCGTGGCTAACCCACCTAGCCTGCATATGCCTGGACACTATCATGTCCAATCCACCTAAGCTGTACATCTTTGGATTGTGAGAAAAAACCAGAATACCCAATGGAAACACACAGACATAGGGAGAACGTGTAAACTCCACATAGACAGTCACCTAAGGGTGGAATTGAGCCTGGGTCCCTGGCACTGTTAGACAGCAGTGCTAACCACTAGGCCACCATTCTCCCAGCGAGTAAGATGGCTTGGGAAAAAGGATAACACACATGTCAGCTAGTTGGAGGACAAAGTTACACATGAGTTCTGGTGCAGAAATCTCAGCTGAAAACTTTGAGAGGTGGTCAACAGAATAAGATTGATATCTGCAATGTGTATTGGCAGCAAAGACAAAACTGCTGGAGAAACTCAGCAGGTCTGGCAGCATCTATGGAGAGAAAGTAAAGTTAATGTTTTGAGTCCAGTGCCTCTCCTTCGGAATGAAAAGTATTCAGCTCTCTTTAGAGAAATAGCTTCAGGGACCTCCCTATCAAAATGATTAGCAGTTGTTATACTGTAACCACTCCAACCTGGATGGAGCTCAATACATAAAAGGTCTTTATGGTTACCTTCATTGATTATGTCATCCTCATCCTATTTGACTTTGCAACTCAAACTACAAGAGGTGGAAGATTTCAGGGAAAGGCATCTTCTTGGTGACACACTATTGCTCACTCTGATTATGCTCTTGGGTAGCTTTAGCCTCCTACTGAGAACACATCACCCTCCTTTGACCCAATCTCCAGCAGCTTTTAGTGTTCTGTATTCCTTCTTCACCCTATGATGTACAGTCTAAGAGGACTAGAAACAAGCACTACTCAGTTTGTGTAGAGCCTTCAAAGTCTGGGCCCAAACCCTTCAAGTATGTCACAAGCCATTCCCTGTAAACTTCAGCATCTTTACAAAGCAGGGCAACTTTCAAAATACTTCTCATACAGCAGCAGCCAAGTTAAATCCATCAGCAACTAAGGTCAGGGTAGTTGATATAACCAAGAGTGTGGTGCTGGAAATAGAATAGAATCCCTACAATGTGGAAACAGACCATTTGACTCAACAAGTTCACACCTAGTCTCTGAAGAGGATCCCACCCAGACTCACTCCCTTCCCCTATAACCTTTCATTTCCCATTGCTAATCCACCTAAGTTACACATCCCTGGATACTATACAGTTTAGCATGGCCAATCCACCTAACCTGCATATCTTTGGACAGTGAAAGGAAACCAGAGCATCTAGAGGAAACCCACACAGACAAAGGGAGAATATGCAAACTCCACACAGACAGTCAACCACAGCTGGAATTGAACCTGGGTCCCTGGCACTGTGAGGCAGCAGTACTAACCATTGAGCCACCACGCTGCCCAAATCTCAAATCTCATTTTGCCAGAGCGGCGAGGAGAGAAGGAGAGGTGAAGCGAGGGCTGCCGGGAAGGGTGAGTTTTCCCGCATTAAAAGGGACTTACCTCGGGAGTCGGGCCTCCATTTGCCGAGAGGTGCGAGGGAAGAGCGAAGGACTTGTGGGAAATCATATATTTGTGTGGTTGAGTTATCCGAAATACTATTTGGGTAGTGTCTCCCACCCAGCCACCTCCTCTAACCAAAACAAAATGACCTGTGTGCCAGATTGATAAGATAACGAGTTTTTTTTATTCCTTATTTTTACAACAGTCTCTTTGGGAATTTAGAATAGTGGGAATGGAGGTTAGGGCAGTTGAATGTTCCTTGTGCAGAATGTGGGAGTTAAGGGTCACCACTAGTGTCCCTGCTGACTACATCTGCGGGAAGTGCACTCAACTCCAACTCCTCGAAAACCGCATTAGGGAACTGGAGCTGGAGCTGGATGAACTTCAGATCATTCAGGAGGCAGAGGGGGTTATTGAGAGGAGTTACAGGGAAGTAGTCACTCCTAAGGTACAAGAAAAAGGCAGATGGGTTACAGTCAGGGGACAGAAAGGGAAACGGCAGACAGTGCAGGGATCCCCTGTGGCCATTCCCCTCAACAATAAGTATACCATTTTGGATACTGTTGGGGGTGGGGGGACTTACCAGGGGAAAGCAGTGGGGTACAGGGCTCTGGCACAGAGTCTGTCCCTGCTGCTCAGAAAGGAAGGGGAAGAGGAGCAGAGCAGTAGTCATTGGGGACTCCATAGTTAGGGGGACAGATAAGAGTTTCTGTGACGACGAGAGAGATTCATGGTTGGTGTGTTGCCTTCCAGGTGCCAGGGTTTGTGATGTCTCTGATCGTGTTTTGGGGATCCTTAAGTGGGAGGGAGAGCAGCCCCAAGTCGTGGTCCACATAGACACCAACGAAATAGGTAGGAAGAGAGATGGGGATTTAAGGCAGAAATTCAGGGAGCTAGGATGGAAGCTTAGAGCTAGGACAAACAGAGTTGTTGTCTCTGGTTTGTTGCCGTGCCATGTGCTAGTGAGGCAAGGAATAGGAATAGAGAGGAGTTGAACACATGGCTACAGGGATGGTGCAAGAGGGAGGGTTTGGGATTCTTGGATAATTGGGGCTCTTTCTGGGGTAGGTGGGACCTCTACAAGTAGGATGATCTTCATCTGAACCAGAGGGGTACCAATATCCTGGGGGGGAAATTCACTAAGGCTATTGGGGTGGGTTTAAACTAATCCAGCAGGGGGATGGGAACCAAAATTGTGGTTCAAGTATAGAAAAGGTTGAGAGTAGGGAGGTCCAAAATCGAGTTTCAGGGACGCAAGATGGCACCGGCAAGCAAGAAGTTAGTTTGAAGTGTTTCTACTTCAACGCCAGGAGCATCCGGAATAAGGTGGGTGAACTTGCAGCATGTGTTGG
>NC_057715.1:5343556-5348522 GCF_004010195.1 Chiloscyllium plagiosum | reverse complement strand
ATTGTATACAATTCTGGTCACCACATTATAAGAAGGATGTGGAAGTTTTGGAAAAGGTGCAGAGGAGATTTACTAGGATGTTGCCTGGTATGGAGGGAAGGTCTTACGAGGAAAGGCTGAGGGACTTAAGGCTGTTTTCATTAGAGAGAAAAAGGTTGAGACGTGACTTAATAGAGACACATAAGATAATCAGAGGGTTAGTTAGGGTGGACAGAGAGAGCCTTTTTCCAAGAATGGTGACGGCGAGCACGAGGGGGCATAGCTTTAAATTGAGAGGCGATAGATATAGGACAGATGTCAGAGGTAGTTTCTTTACTCCGAGCGTAGTAAGAGTATGGAATGCTTTGCCTGCAACGGTAGTAGATTCGCCAACTTTAAGTACATTTAAGTCGTCATTGGACAAGCATATGGACATACATGGAATAGTATAGGTTAGATGGGCTTCAGATTGGTATGACAGGTCGGCGCAACATCAAGGGACGAAGAGCCTGTACTGCGCTGTGATGTTCTCTGTTCTATGTTCTAAAGCCGAGAATGCTGGAGAAACTCAGCAAGTCTGGCAGCATCCGTGAGGAGAGAAACAGAGTTAATATTTCCGGTCCAGTGACCCTTCTGAAGACCTGAAACATTAGCACTGCTTTCTGTCCATAGATCCCTCCAGACCTTTTGAGTTTCTCCAACAATTTCTGTTTTTGTTTAAGGGCGGTGATAGTGCAGTTGGAGATTGATGTCCTTTCTGCATGTGAGTGCATAGTCAGCTGTACAAGATGATGAGAACCCTTAGTTGGAAGAGCTACAATTAGAAGCACGACACCAAGGTACTTTGCTCAGCCTTCCAATCAGCCTATTTTCTATCGCCTAAACCACCAGCCTGAATGGCACCCAATGTGGTGAGCATCAGGTGTCAGTGGTACAGACACAATTTTGACATAAAGAGCCTCACTCCTACTCTAATTTTGCAGCCTATGACTAATATTTCCCACAAGATCTATTTTTTGTAACAAAGTGGCTGTGATGAGGTTAGAAAGCCTTTTATAATCAATACCGTCAATAGACCAAAAAAAATCAAGCTATTTGATTGTAAAATGAAACTTCACAAAGGAGTAATAGAATCTCATTTAACTTTGTGTCAGTAATTGGAATCCATTACCAGCTCAATAACAGGCTGTTCGATTAAACGAGATATGAAGACAAATCTGTCATTAACACCTATTTTGTACAAGTTCCCAGGGATAATCGGTGTTAAAATTTAGACATGTCTGATGAGTGGGACGGGGAACAGCTTGGAATAGTTTTCTATTTCTAGTGGGATTTGGCCTCTTTAGTTTCTCAAATGTAACAAATTTCTGTCTTGGTTTGAGAATCTTTCTGGAAAATAGAGGAGAGAGTCCCCTGCTGGCAAAAACGTCAATGAAATGCAACAGAGTGCTTCATAATTTTCCTTTTTGTCATTACTAAGTAAATGTTTCATGCAGATATAATTCTTCATTTCAAATGTGCATGAGGCAAATAAGGATCAATAGTCTGTCTGTATCTGGAACTTGGTGCAGAATACAGATACATGACCTCATCGGTAAATAATTAATGCACAGTCTGGAAATGATCATCGAAACTGTACTTATTAATAATACGGATAAATCACTAAAAGATGCTGCTGCTATTAATTAATGACAAGGAATTAATTAATGAAAATGTTAAATTAAATCTCACCAGAAAAGTCAACCATGTAATAAAAGATTATTTCTGAGTTTTGTGTGGACATGTTAGGGGTTGATTTCCCCTTATTTTGTATTAATTTGCAATTGGAATTTGGAAATGTGTGAAATCATTTGACCCATAATGGTTTGTTTCCTCTGTTTCCCAAGTGAACAATCCTTTCCATGTAAACAAACCAGAGAGGCCTCGAATCTGCCTCGGCTTGTTTACCCTCTCGAGTTGAGTTGGTTTACATGTGAAAAAAGGACAATATTCACCCATCCTAACTTAGTAAATGAGACAATTTGTTAGATGAGAACCAGTCAGCAGAAGGGAAAAGTGTATGTACAAACACAGAAACATTGGGAATAGGGTCAGGAGTAGGACACTAGGCCCTTCAAGCCTACTCTATCATTCAATCTGATCATGGGAAAAGGAGAGGGTGGATCCAATCGAGCGGTTCCCTGAGCAGACTGTCAAAGCCATTTGGCAGAATGCCTCATCGCCAGAACTTTCCAACAAGCACCAAGACATGGCTTGGCTGGTGGTGAGAAGGCCTCTGCCTGTGAGATCCTTTATGCATGACCAGACTCTCAGCAGCACTGCACGCTGCCCTCGAAGCGGCTGCGGGGGGGACGAGACTGTCACACACCTCCTTCTGGAATGTGCCTACGCAGAAGAAGTCTGGAGAGGAATGCAGTGGTGTTTGTCGAGGTTCATCCCGAGCAGCACTGTGACGCGGGACTCCGTGCTCTATGGTCTGTTCCCCGGGACACACACTGAGACGAACATCAACTGTGCCTGGAGGATCATCAACTCGGTGAACGATGCAGTCCGAAACCTGTTGATCTTCCAGCTGAAGGAGTTGACCCCGACTGAGTGTTGCAGACTGGCGTTGAGGGACGCGCTGAAGCTTGGGGCAGCTGCCGCCAAGGCGCGGTGGGGAAAGACCACCATGTCCCGTCTGCCTGCCTAAAGAAGAACCAGGGGCCCATGCAGTCATTTGGGCTCTGTTGATGCCTCAGCTAAATATATGGACATCTGATTGATAAACATACAGACCTGTACATAAAAATGATAAATTCTGATCTCTGTATGTAAATGTTTACGTATGTATGGCATGACCAACTGTATGGACTATCAAATTGTTTTATGAATAAAGTATATTTTTGAAATAAAAAAACGATCATGGCTGATCAATCAATTTTATAGGTTTCCATGAGATCCCAACTTGTTGTTCGAAACTGTAGTGAATCTAGTCCTAACCAATTATCACTTTTCATAGATCAGAACTGTTCAGCTAGGAATTGCATTTTGTGCAGTTTTGGTCAGCATAGCTGAGGGAAGATCTTCTGGCAATGGATTGAGTGCAACAAAGATTTCCCAGACTGATTCTTAAGGATACAAGGTAGGGCTAAGAAAAGAAAGGTCTAAGAAGACATGAAAATAAGTTTCTTCACCCAGGGAATGGTGAGCCTGTGGAATTCTCTGCTACAGGAAGCAGTTGCAGCCAAAATATTGAATGTTTTCAAGATGGTGTTAGATATAGTTCTTAGGGATAAGGGGATCAAAGGGTATAGGGAAAAAGCAGAAACGGGGTACTGAGTTGGGTGATCTACCATGATCGGCATTTGGAATATGATGAGCAGCTCTGAGCCCTGTAACTAAGAAAGGACATGTTGGCGTTGGACAGGGTCCAGAGGAGGTTTGCAGAAATGATTCCAGGATGATGAGTTTGACATTTGATGCGCAGTTGAAGATTCTGGGTCTAGACATGATGGAAGTATGGGGTGATCTCATTCAAAACTTACAGAATATTTAGGAGTCTAGACAGAGTGAATGTGGAAACAATGTTTCCACTTGTAAGTGAGACTAGGGCCCAGGCTAGGGCACAACCGAGAGTGAAGGGATGATTCTATTGAACTGAGATGAAGAGGAATGTCTTCAGCCCGAGGGTCGTAATCTGTAGAATTCAATACCACAGAAAGCTGTGGAGGCCAAGTCACTGAGTTTATTTAAGACAAAAATAGGTAGGTTCTTGGCTGATAGGAGATCAAGCAATGCAGGGAGAAGGCAGGAAAATAAGGTTGAGAAACATATCAGCCATGATCGAATGATGGAACAGACTGGATGGGTCAAATGGCCTAACTCTGTTCCTATACCTTGTGATCCGAGGTGTTATGATTGGAACAGGCTCAAAGGGCTAAAGGACTAAATGACCTACTCCTGCTCATAGTTTCTGTTTCCTTGTTCTTAAAATAGTCCAGGTGTGGTCCTACTGAAGGCTGTGGAATCGCAGCAAGACATCCCTGCTCGTGTACTCTCATCCTCTCGCTAAGATGCAAAATGCCATTTGCCTTCTTCACCACCTGCTACCCCTGCGTGCCTACTTTCAATGGTGTGCATAAGAACACCTCCCCAGGTGTCACTGCACCTCCACCTTTCCCAATCTGTAACCATTCAGCTAATAATCTGCCTCTCTCTGTTTTTGCTATTAAGTGGATAACCTTACATTTACTCACATTGTACCTTATATGACATGCATTTACCACTCTCCCAACTTATGCAAATCACACTGAATCACCCTTTACACAGCTCATCCTCCCACCAGTCTTGTGTCGTCTGCCAGTTTAGAGATAATTCTCTCATCTGAATAGCTGGGATTCAAGCACTGATCACAATACCCCACCAATGATCAGCTAGAACTTAAAGAAAGACTTGTTTAATCCTGCTTCTTGTTTCCTAACTGCCAACCAGTTCTTTATTTCTGTCAGTTCTCTGTGGAAAAGGATATGGAAGATATAGACTGTAGAGAAATAGATGGTGACATCTTGCAAAATGTCCAGATTACAGAGGAGGAAGTACTGGATGTCTTGAAACGGTTAAAGGTGGATAAATCCCCACGTCCTGATCAGGTGTACTCGAGAACTCTGTGGGAAGCTAGAGAAGTGATTGCTGGGCCTCTTGCTGAGATATTTGTATCATCGATAGTCACAGGTGAGGTGCCGGAAGACTGGAAGTTGGCAAACGTGGTGCCACTGTTTAAGAAGGGTGGTGAGGACAAGCCAGGGAACTATAGACTGGTGAGCCTGACCTCAGCGGTGGGCAAGTTGTTGGAGGGAACCCTGAGGGACAGGATGTACATGCATTTGGAAAGGCAAGGACTGATTCGGGATAGTCAACATGGCTTTGTGTGTGGGAAATCATGTCTCACAAACTTGATTAAGTTTTTTGAAGCAGTCCTTGCCTTTCCAAATACATGTACATCCTG
>NC_057715.1:5322441-5342824 GCF_004010195.1 Chiloscyllium plagiosum | reverse complement strand
CGTTTTCACGCAGAGGGTGGTATGTGTATGGAATGAGCTGCCAGAGGATGTGGTGGAGGCTGATACAATTGCAACATTTAAGTGGCTTTTGGATGGGTATATGAATAGGAAAGGTTTGGAGGGATATGGGCCGGGTGCTGGGAGGTGGGACTAGATTGGGTTGGGATATCTGGTCGGCATGGACGGGTTGGACTGAAGGGTCTGTTTCCATTCTGTACAACTCTATGACTCTATGACTCTACCCCCATCCCCTGTGCTTTAATTTTACATGACGATCTCTCTCATGGGACTTTATTGAAAGCCTTCTAAAAGTTCCAGTAAACTACATACATTGGTTCCCCCTTATCAATTCTACAGGTTAGATCCAAATAAAATTCCAATAGATTCGTCAAAAATGATTTTCCATTCATGAATTCAATTAGCTTTTGTCCAATCTTGTCACTGTTTTCCAAGTGCTTTATTGCTAAATCTTTTATAATGGTCTCTCGCATTTTCCCACAAACAATGTCAGGCTAATGTGTCTATAGTCCCTGTTTCCTTTTGTTAAAATAAGGGACTTCATTAGCTATCTTCCAATCTACAGTATAGGAAAATGTTCTGTAGAGTATTAAAAGATGATCACCAAAGTATCCACAATTTCCAGTGCTACTTCCTTAAAAACTCTGGGGAGTTATCAGTTTATAATCTCATCAATATTCCAAATACCATTTTTATTCTCATACTGATTTCCTTTAGTTCCTCTCTCACACAAGATCCAGTGTTTCCAAATATTTTTGGGATGTTATTTATGAAGACAGAACCAAACATATATTTAATTGGTCTGCCATCTTTTCATTTTCCATTATAAATTTCCCTGTTTCTGACTGCAACGAACTAAATTTGTATTCATTAATATATTTCTTTTCAAATACCTGTAGAATCTTTTACAATCAATTTGTACATTCCCTGCATTCTTACTGTTGTAAACCCTGTTTCAAATGATGCGGTTTCTACATTTATATATATATATATATATATATATATATATTTACAGGGTGTGGGTGTCACTACAAGGCTAGTATTTATTGCTAATTGCCCAGAGGGCAGTTAAAAGTCAGCCATTTTGTTGTGGGTCTGTAGTCACATGTAGGCCAGACCAGGCATGGGCATTAGTGAACTAGTTGGATTTTTTCCAACTAAATATACAATAGTTAACTCCAGATTGAAATTGAATTCAAATTCCACCATCTCTTATAGCAAGATTTGAACACAAGTCCCCAGAATATTACCTGAGTCTCTGGACCATTAGTTCATCACCTCTCCTGTAGTCTGTTTCAGCATCACTCAGCTCACACTACTACCAGAGATGTGCTGCAATACATAATTCAGACAAAAGATACATTTCAGTTTTATTTTCCCCTTCAGGGTAAAAGATAACAAACAGTCTTTCGGTAGAACAGAAATACAAAAAGAAAATCTGAACACACTGGGCAGGTCAAGCAACATCACTGGAGAAAAAAAGGTTTTTTTTCAGCTCGAAGTGCCCTTTCATCCAAACTGAAGAAACATAGAAATTAAGATTTGGAGGTGCCAGAGTTGGACTGGGGTGTACAAAGTTAAAAATCACACAACACCAGATTATAGTCCACCAGGTTTATTAGGAAGCACTAGCTTTCGAAGAACTGTTCCTTCATCAAGTGGTTGTGAAGTATAAGCTAATACTCCACAACCACCTGATAAAGGAGCAAAATTCCGAAACCTAGTGCTTCCAAATAAATCTGTTCGACTATAACCTGGTGTTTGATGATTTTTAACTTCAAAGTTAAGAGTTATTAAACTGGTGGAATGAGGATGATGGCAGGAGGAGCAAAGAGAAAAAGATGTTTAATATTATGTTTTTGGAGATTCCTCTGATTAGTTGTTTAATTTCATCCTTTCAATTACAACTGAATGTGTGTAGAACTGCAGCTAAAGTGATTTGATCTGATCTGATTTGATTGGGAGACATAGTCACAATATCAGAGTCAGACCTTTCAAGAGGTGAAAGAGGACACAGGTCTATTCACAAAGGGGAGCAGAAACTTGGAGCTTTCTTTCACAAATGTAATATGATGCAGTATCAATTGATAGTGTAAATCTGAGTTGATGGATTTGTGTTATCTAAAGGTATTCAGGCTATGAAACAAAGGCAGAGATATGGAGTTAGATGAAAGATCAGTCATGATCTTGAGTGTTGCAACGGGCCCGAAGGGCTAAATAGATTACTCCTGATCCTTGACTTGAATTTGGGGCTGAAAGAATGAGATTCAATGAGCTAAATGACCTTCCTGACTCCTTGACATTTTCTTGGCTTTAATAGCTATATTTTGACATCTCAAGATCCTGTCAAATATTGGAATGTTTATAGTTCTATGTGTTTCCATGTACCAGTGATAACATACTGTATAGTCTATCTATTCACTCATGCCTTTTCAGCACAACTCATAAAACTGATAAAAAGCATGCTTCGTTTTTGATCTATTTTCTTTGAAGCAAAACAGTAATGATGTGTTTCTCTCCCCGAAAGTATCATTTTTTTTCTTGGTTCAAATATTGTATATTTACAATTCAGTGCATGAAATGAGAGCTAGAGTAGACATTATGAGTTAGAGAAAGATGTGATGAATTTTTCCACATATACTTCACAATGTCAAGATATGTAAGGCTGGATGTTAGGGGTGGTTCTTCTCTTAGAGAATACAATACCTCTGGAAAAGACTGCCAGCTCGTATGATTACTGTTGATACATTAAATTCTTTCAATTAAGAACTATCCTGTTTCTGGCTAAAACAGGGATCACCTCATAAATGGTATAAATATGAAACATTAATCAGAGGCAGAGTGATCTACTAGACCAAGTTTGATCACCTAAAGAGTGAGAGAGATATTTCCTCGACTTGCCCCTAATTGGCTGAAGCTTTACTTGCTTTTTCCATTTCTCTCAACAAATTGTATGTTTTTGTTTGAGTATGCATTATATATATTATGCCTAAGGAACAGCAGTTGGGTGGTTCAGCTTCAATAGACTCATTGGGTCTTTTCCTTTCTGTCATTGCAACATGTCTGAATACAGGTTGACCATCTGTAATGAAGGAGTGGACTGAATAATCTCAGCTCTTTGGGGATCGGCAGGAAGGCAGCAACTGCTTGAGATATGGCACAAGAAGGTATAAGGAAGGGGCACCCAATATCTTCCCAGGACCATGACATATTGCCATTGTCAGGAATGTCAGTGGCATAGTAGTCCACCAGTTAAGGTTAGTGTATTTAATTAATGAATCAATTAACCATCAGATAGAGTCTCTGGATATAGGAACCCTCTTTGTTGGTTGTTTAGTGGGCCAAGGAGAAGCTCCGACCCTCAGCTGAATGGCAAAGCTTTCCCACATGCCGAAGAAGCCTTTAGTGCAATAATCATTCTTCCCTTTGATTTCCAGAGTCTGCCTGTTCCCAGTTTTCTCAAACAAAATGTGCTCAACTCCACCTTCCCCTCTTCTTTGTGATATAGCCTCAACACTGGTCATTACTAGCCATTACTGGCTGTCCGATTGAGCCAGCAACTCTAGGGAGTTGGCGACTATCCTTGATCCAGGTGGAAACCAGTAATTGGCTGCCGCTGGTAAAATGCTACTCAAAGATCATGCTATATGTTAGACAGATCCAGTGGTTGAGAATATACAGTAAGTGAACTCTGATCATCCTCAATGGAGGAGACATTAATCTTTACCTTCTGCTGGCCCTAATATATCGTCCTGATAGAGGGAAAGTTTTTGCCTTAGTTTCCGCTGCATTTGTGGCCACAATTGGATGGCAGAGTAGGCACATTGTTAAGTTTTATCAAGTTTCTTTGATTTTCTTTTGATTTTTTTCAGAATTTTCAGACAGACTTGAATCCTATCGACCATGGTCTACAAAAACCAAGAGCTAACCATCCTCTGTAATATTTAAAAGGATTCTCAATTGCTGTTGGGTAAAGCTAGATATCGATTTTTGTGACAGTTGCTGGAAAGAAGAGACTATTTTATGATCAAATAGCAGGTTAGTGTCAGTGGATCATGAAAAGGTGGCTTGATCAAAAAGAGTAATCAGTTTGCCTTATTTTAACTGCCTTCATTATTGCTGCAAGATGGCAATCAAAAATCAAACCTAATTTTTTCTGAAACTACTTTGAACTTATTTTCTTTAATCAGTGCCCTGTGCTGTGGTTTCACTGTTCTGATAATGGAAGTGAACCACAAAAATTATTTGGGATCCCATGCTGACCCCTTTGGGCATTAACTGTGCATGGTCAGCCTATCACTTTCCTGTTTACCACACACACACAGCAAAGGAATTATCCCCTACAAGTCTAAATTAGAACATTTAATTAAAGTTTTTCCTGTGTAATGTCATGCATGTCTGATCTAGCTTAATTTCAAATTCTTGTGAGGATGCGTCCTGCAAGTGCAATTGATGCACACTTAATACATAACAGTACAGAAAATGTCATTTTCCATTCTGATTGTGCTTTACTGGATCCTGTAATGAAGTCAGTTATGAATTCATTTGGTGAAGATGACAAAACTAAGTCTAGTTTGCAATAGGCAGGACACCCAGAAATACCTGAATTGTCAACATGTCTTAAAGATTATCACAAAGTGGAACTCATGCTACCTTATGTACAATTTGTGTTTCAGAGACTTGAGCATAAAAATTTATTGACACTTTAGAATCCATATAGTGTGGAAGCAGGCCATTTGGCCCATCAAGTTCACACTGACCGTCTTCAGGACATCCCACACAGACCCACCCCCCTGCCCTATAGCCCTGCATTTCCCATGGCTAACACACCTATCCTGCACATCCCTGGACACTGTGGGCAATTTAGCTTGGCTGATCCACTTAACCTGCACATCTTTGGACTGTGGGAGTAAACCGGAGCAAACCCATACAGACGTGGGGAGAATGTATACAATCCACACAGTCAGGTGAGGGAGGAATTTTGCATGCTATTCATAGAGTCATGGAGTCACAGGGATGTATGGCATAGAAACAGAGCTTTCGGTCCAACTCATCCATTCCGACCAGATATCCTAAATTAATCTAGTCCCATTTGCCAACATTTCACCCATATCCCTCTGAACTCTTCCTATTCATACACCCAAGCAGAAGCCTTTTAAATGTTGTAATTGTACCAGCCTCCACCACTTCCTCTGGCAGCTCATTCCTTACACACACCGGCCTCTGTGTGAAAAGGTTGCCCCAGAAGTCCCTTTTGGGTGGCACAGTGGCACAGTGGTTAGCACTGCTGCCTCACAGCGCCAGAGACCCAGGTTCAATTCCCACCTCAGGCAACTGTTTGTATGGAGTTTGCACATTATCCCCGTGTCTGCGTGGGTTTCCTCCAGGTGCTCTGGTTTCCTCCCACAGTCCAATGTGTAGGTTAGGTGAATTGGCCACACTAAATTGCCTGTAGTGTTAGGTGAAGGGGTAAAAGTGGGGGAATGGGTCTGGGTGGGTTCCTCTTTGGAGTGTCGGTAGTGACTTCTTGGGCCGAAAGGCCTGTTTTCACACTGTAAGTAATCTAAACTAAATCTATCCCCTCTCACCTTAAACCTATGTCCTCTAATTTTGGACTGCCCCATCCTGGGGAAAAGGTCTTTGATATTCACCCTGTCCATGTCCCTCATGATTTCTTACGCCTCCATAAGGTCATCCCTCAGCCTCCAATGCTCCAGGGGAAACAGCCTATTCAGCCTCTCCCTATAGCTCAAGCCCTCCAACCTTGACAGCATCCTTGTAAATTTTTTCTAGACCCTTTCAAGCTTCACAACATCTTCCCATAGCAGGAAGACCAGAATTGCACACAATCTTCTACAAGTGGTATAACCTATGTCCTGTACAGCTGCAACATGACATGATGTACACAATATGCTGACCAATAAAGGCAAGCATACCAAACACCTTGTTCACTATCCTGAAGCCACCACCTTCACTGTCTTCATTATTCCTTGAAACTTGCTTCATCACCTATGCACCACTCCTCTACAGCAGTCCATTCATCTTCTCTTAACTCTTGCCAGAAGTGGAATTTGCTGCCACTGCCAGGACATCCCAGAATTCCTGAGTAGGTGCTATTTTTAAAGCCCAGATGTGTAACAGGTCAGCACTACCAGACAGGAACAGCCAATCACAGGGTACATATTGGGCAGGGTATCACAGCATACAGGTGACATGACTGACACTTTATTGCAAAAACAAGTACATCTTCATAAAGGTACTGCTGTTTAGGAAGCAAGATACACAAGATATAGTAGCCTCAACATATCTTAGAATCTTGCCTAAGGGACTGTTATTTTTCCCCGACTGCCCAGTGTAGCCTGCCACTTATTCATGCCAACCTTATTGCCACACTGACACCCTGTGGAAGCCAAGGTAGTTGTGACTGTCCATAACCCCTCCCTGTGGTACCCCATGCCTTTTTATCCTCCCATGCCCTTATTTGTTCTGTTTCCCACCTTTCACGCTGAATCCCAGCATATGACTTTTTCTAGATCAGCAGTGGCCCTTAATAAACTCCCTTGACCGAGGTGACCCCTAGGACTGACTGTGGCCCAACCCCAGAACTGACTGTGACCCCACCCTGACCCCCAGGACTGACTCTGAGCCACACCCTTGACCAATTTGGATAAGTGCCCCTGACTAATGCCTGACCAGAGCGCTCGTTGGTCCAGCTGTCTTAACGCACATCCACAGACTGACCACACTGGATTGTGGCCACTTTAGCGGTACAGATCCCTGATCTGACTGCTCTGAATGTCTAGATCCCTGGATAGATAACAAACAATAACCTACTGTGCTGGAACCCCTTGACTAATGGCTGTTTTCCTTGGCTTGACTGAACACAACTCCCCTTGGACTTGGAGACATGGCCATTTAGTTGATACAATGAAGTGCGTTTGCTGAATGGCACATATGCAATTGTGAGACTAACATGGTGCAACCTGTCCACCCCTTCAACTGACGACTGCTGACAAGGTTGAGAAACTGCCTGGTTTTGTGTCTGCATTAAACACCAAGGCAAGACTGAAGAACTGTGAGCTTTTAAGCTTTTAAGAGGAGGCAAAGCACAGAAAGGCAAAGCAGAGATGCTGTGAGCATTGAAGTATGTACACTAATACAGCAAGTGCAGACACCTGAGATGCACCCTGTTCTGATTCTTGTGTTGGGTGTCTGTCAATTTGCACAAAGTGTCCCAGGCAAAGAAAGATGTTAGTGCACCCAGAGTGACACATCAGCATGCAGAACTATATAATAAGTGATTCAGAATGTGTCATGATCTTGGGGTGGGACTGTTACCTATCCAATGCTAACATCTGAGGAGGGGGGCGAGGGGATGTGGGGTCGGAGTGGGTTCAGGCGGTTGCTGGCCATGGAGCATGCCCTGAGCTGTTGGTGACTGTTGTCAGTGTTAGAAACCTGCAGGAGCTTTGCTCTTTCAGGTCAGGAATTGTCAACATTTAATTTCTACCAGGTGGGAGGAAGAATGGGAAAATGCATATCAATTGAAGTAAGGTTAGATAATAGTTCATGCTAGTTCATACAAATGGATGTAAATAAACATCTCGCCATTGCAAACATGAATTCTCTCACCACGCAGCCTCCACACTGCAAGACTCAACCTCTCCCACTGCACCAACATGTTTTTTTTAACTGTTTTTATTCATTTGTGGGACTTGGGCATCACTGGCTTGTCGGCATTGATAGCCCATCCATGAATCCCTCATCCATCCTGAGGGTGTTATCGTGGCAGCAACCATGGCACGTGCTGCTGAGATCCAGAGAGGCTGGCCTATGATTGGGCAGGTGCTGCTGAGATCCAGAGAGGCTGGCCTATGATTGGGCAGTAGCTCTAAACAAGTAGGACCTCCTCAACTAGGACTCTAATTCTGATCGAAAAACCACTGGTGACCAATGGAGGTGCTCCATTGCCAGAAGACCCAACAGACTTTCAGATGCCAAGAGGGAAGAGGTTTCTTCTGCTAATCTCTGCTACAAATGGCATGATTTTGTCCATAGGTTGGAAAACAAGTAACTTGAGTTTAACATCTATAAATAATAAGCCCAGGCAGGAGTATTGTATCAAGTTCTCAGTACTGCATTTGGGAAGGATGTCAAGACTTCAAATAGAGTGACGAGAAGATGTATTAGAATGGCACCACTTGTTGACGAATCAAAGGAGCTGGTGTTGTTTTCCTTAGAACACTGAGAATCACGTGAATAAATATTCTGGAGGTGTTCAAAATCACGAGCAATTTTGGTGGAGTAAATGAGGAGAAACTGTTTCAGTTCCATAACCAATGAGCACAGTTTTAAGGTAACTGGCGCAAAAGACAAAATATGACAGGAGAAAAATACGTCTTATATAGTGAGCAGCTATAAATCTAGAATGCAAGCCTGAAAGAATGGTAGCAGTAGATTCAATATTGTTCAAAAGTATATTCAATAAATAGTTGAATTGTGCAGGAGTTACAGATTGAATGGCCTCTCTGTTATGGGACGGATTCAGTCACTTTATGATTTTATGATGATCCATCTTGGGAAAATATTATTCTCTCATTGCCAATGGTGCAAAAGTTTTCAAAGTGAAACCACACCTGATTGTGGCAATTATTTTCAGTCAAAGCACAATGTGTTCTAAGTATGTGATAACCAAACACTTGTTTATATTCTACCACATTTATCACCCTTATTTCAGTTAATCTCCAACAAGAATGCTGGACCTCACTGAATTTCCAGTGGTGAATAATACATTTTTGTGACAATAGCTTCAACTCTGCTGAAATGGAAATATGATAAATGGGTGTATTCTATAATCATTATAGTTAGAACCTGATGCAGTAGGACAAAATGGTTGTAATTTTTGACCTTAGAAAAATACTTCTATTTTTAAATTGCAGCCCAATGTGTAGAGGATTAGTGCCTGAAATCTGCTGACTTAATATGGAAGAATGTACGATTGGATATAGCTTTACTGAAATGTTTTCTTGTGTTGCTACAGTACTGAATTTGTGCTGTGAGACTACAGCTTTTTCTTTTGATTGTTTCATTATTGTTCACAGGTTACTACCTCTGATATCTAATATTCTCGAACTGGATGGAGTGGCAAGGACTATGAATTATAATTGAGTGCAGGGTAGAAAGGAAATAGCAGATCAAACTCCTTTGTTAGTCTGTACTCAGCACACAATTGATATCTGCTGTCTGATTCCACTCAAGGGTCGTGAGTATTTGAGGACACATATGGTTTCACATCCCTTACATCTCTGTCATTCTTCCCACTGGGAGTAAGTCTGGTATTTCTGAAATTTAAAACGCTGCTCTGCTCTCCGGAATGTGTGCTCAAAGTAATATTTTATCACTATACATGATATTGCTTCTTTGTCCTCTGAGTATAATGAATTCTATTACTGAATATATAACCCATGGAGCTACACAGACCTGAAGATCTGAACTCAATTTTTCTGTTCTATCGTGCGTGATGACTTCAGCTAAATTACTTAAGTTTTTGTTTTGTCTTATTCTCATTTCTACTTCTTAGTGAATTTCATTTCCCCATTCTCCCTGAAGATCCTCTTGGATACATGTCTTCTTCTGTCCCATTGAAAAGTCACCCGATAAGATCTTGTATATCGGTTAATCTGGCTTCCAAGTCACTTTTTAAAAAGTGAAGTGACTGTCTAATAAAGAGATAATCCCTTGTCTTTCTGAATCAAGCCTGTTTGCTTGTATTGGTGGACATCTGGACCAGAGCATCTCCATGTTCACTCTTGCTGAAGTATACAGTATTAAGTAGAGTTTCTACCCTCATGATATGATCAAGCCCATTCTCAATCCAAACAAATCTGTATTGAGGTCTACATTCATGGCAGGGCAGCACTGGCACCAGCTGATATGGAGCTCCACTAACAGGCTGCCAACTCCCCTGCAGTCTGCTATGGATGAAAGCCTTAATCTGATGTTGTGCTACCAACATCAAGTGAAGGGGGCCCATTGGGCAATGAAATGTGCATGTTGCTGAGACTAAGGGAGGTGCTCTATAAAAACAGTTGTGGACTGACAGCACATGATAAACGGCCTTTCCCAGAGTCCTCAATTTCTCAGCCTTTCCTCTCAGTTGAGGTGTGGTGACCCTCAGCTTGAACCACCACCACTCACCATCTCTCTGTAATGAGAGGACGGCCCTTTGGTCTGGTAATCGGCATTTGGCACTGAATTCATTACAGCAGCATCCAGTGCATGTTTGCATGAATTATCTCTCAAACTATGCAGCATTTAGCTCAAGATTTCACATTAAGTTTTGGAAGTAATTCATTACCAGAGTGATTTTGAGCTTCCCACCTCCATGTTAGGTGAGTGTTCATCTAATGAAACGTGAAAATACTCTCACTTCTTTGCAGCCTCTCTGTCCCCCTTTCAGCCTCTTCACTGTCTTTGAAGCCTCCTACTTTTTCCCTTAAGCCCTCAATGCCTTCTCTTCGTTCCAACTCTCTTGCTCTGCCAGTGTGTAACACCCAGTCCCTTGTCCTGCAGCCTCCCTCCGATCCACAAGTCCTCTCGCCTCCTAATCCTGGCAAGCAGCAGCTGCCCAAGTAAAAATGTAGCTCTCGGTCTACCCCTCCAGGTCTCAGGATTCCAATGGTTGACTCCCAGTGATCTCACTTCTCTCAGTGACTCTCTTACTGCCGCAATTACTTATTGAGCTTCTTCAAGATTAGAATATTGACACTTGTTATTGTAGGGTAATAAGTGACAGTGCGCAGAGTGGCAAGCACCTGAGACCATCCTGAGGTCACTCGCTACTCACTGACCATGTGGCAATGTGACCAGTACCTAAGACAACCCAGCATCCAGCTGCTCCCATGCGAGATACCTGACCAAGACAAGAAAATCATCAACAAAAATTGTTGGAAATGCTCAGCAGGTCTGGCAGCATCTTTGGAGAGAAATCAGAGTTAACATTTCAGGTCAGTGGCCCTTCTTTAGAACAGTTCATATGAAGGGTCACTGAGTCCAAAACATAAAGTCTCATTTCTCTCCAGGATGCTGCCAGACCTGCTGAGCTTTTCCAGCAATTTCTGTTTTTGTTTCTGATTTCCAGCAACTGCAGTTCTTTCAGTTTTTATTTAAGAAAGTCTTCAAAACTACCCTAACCAATTAATTTGCAAAGAGCTTAGATTGCATTCTTGTTATGGGTGCAATACTGCACTCTACCAGTCTTTTGCCCAAATAGAAAATCTAAAACTAATACAACAATTGAAATTAGATGATGCAATGATAGTACGCGAGTGTGTCAAGAATAGACTCTTAGGTCAGCAACTCTTATTGCTAACCAGGGCACAAACCCTTCCAGAGTCACGTCCTCTGAGACACAATCCTCATTACTGAGTTTCACGTTCAATTTGATGTGAAGTTTGGTTTTTAGACCAGCACTTAAGTGTAAATAAAGGTAACTATAGTGATCTGAAACCTGACTTGGGTAAAGAATACTGGTAAACTAGGTTAGAAGATAAGACAGCATCCGAAGAGCAGGAAAATCGACATTTCGGGCAAAAGCCCTTCATGAGGAATGAGACTGGAAGCTTTGGGGGTGGAGAGATAAATGGAAGGGGGGTGAGGCTGAGGAGATGGTAGCTGAGAGTGCAATAGTTGGATGGAGGTGGGGTAAAGGTGATAGGTCAGAGAGGAGGGTGGAGCGGATAGGTCTGAAAGAAGAGTGACAAATAGGACAGGTCATGAGGATGGCGTGGAGCTGGAAGGTTGGAACTGGGGTAAAGTGGGGGAAGGGGGAATGAGGAAACTGGTGAAGTCCACATTGATGCCATGGGGTTGAAAGGTTCACAGGTGGAATTTGAGGCGAACTTCCTCCAGGTGTCAGGTGGGAAGGGAGTGGTGAAGGAGGAGACCCAGGACCTGCATGTCCTCAGCAGAGTGGGAGGGGGACTTGAAATGTTTGGTCATGGGGCGGTGGGGTTGATTGGTGCTGGTGTCCTGCAGATGTTCTCTGAAGCACTCACCTCCATCCACCTCTTCCACTCTCAGCTACCTTCCCCAGTCCCACACACCCTCCCATTTATCTCTCCATCCCCAAGGCTCCCAGCTTCATTCCCAATGAAGGGCTTTTGCCCGAAACAGCGATTTTGCTGTTCCCTGATGCTGCCTGCCCTGCTATGCTTTTCCAGCACTACTCTAATCTTGACTCTAATCTCAAGTATCTGCAGTATCCACTTTTGCCTCGAAGATAAGACAGCAGAAATGCTGTGATAGACATTTAAGGATTCCCAGCAAGTATATCTCCCAAAGATTCTTCAAGACAGATATGTCACTCAGGGCTAAATGAGGAAATTAAGCTGAGAATCATATTGAAAAGAAGACTGTACAAATTCTACAAAGGTTAGAGTGCATCTGAAGATTTGACAGGTTTTAAGAACCACAAAAGAATGACTAAAGGGGAATAAAGAGGAAGAAATTAGAATATGAGAGATAGCTAATTAGTAACATAAAAACAGATTGTAAGAGTCGCTGCAGGTATTTAAATAGGAAAAGAGCCTCTAAAGCTAGTGTTATTCTCTCGAGAGTGAATTTGTGAATTGTTAATCAATGATAAGGAAATGGCAGAGAACATGAGTCTCTGAAAGTTTGCATTTCTGAGCTGCTCATGCATATTGTGTAAATATCAACACATTTACATAGGGAGACTTGTAAATATCTCAGCAGATTTGAAATAATTTTCCTTATATCTATTTTAGCTGGCACAAACACTTGACATTTCAAAGCTATTTTTCTCATCAGTCTGTCCTTTTTCATTAGTAATACAGGTGATTTTCCAGTATTTTACACTGTCTCCTCTACTTACTGTGTGAACATTTTGCTCAGATCTGAGATTTTCATGAACGATTACATTTGCTGTGGTTTTGATTCAAACATATTGTACAAAAGTTATAAGGCCACACAGACTTTGCATACTGGTTTGTTTCAAGGAGCGAAAAGATGCCAAGTTTCCAAGTCATCAAAACCTTAAACTATCTATCCTTACCTTACACCAGCAGTAAACACTCTTCATCCTCTGCTGTTGACCTCTTGCTAAATATTGTTACATCCTTCATTGGATTTTTGCTCACACCAGCCCTTACGCAATGTCCCCAATCATAACATTGGCCATTCTCTTATTACTGTCACAATATGCCTCACCAATTCTAAGGTCAGAGTTACTGATGAATCTATTCCAGCCACCTTGACAACTTTTTCATGATCCCAATTCCTTTGTCTACCTCCAACCTTTCTAATTTCATATTTCATAATGCCTCAAGTATTTTGTGACCCCCCAGTCCTTTTGTTTTTCCTTGCTACTTCCATAACATTAGCCTTTAATCTATAATCTGCTCAACAACTATATTTAGTCCACTATCAAATTGTTTTCTTAAACCAATGCAAACCAGATTCCTATTGTAATAGCCACAGTTAGTAGCCATCTTTGGTGGTTCCTCGCAGATGAGGATGACTCTCTTCCACTCTCAGGATGAGTCCGTATGTGGCTGTACAGTCCAATGTGGCTATTGTAAGCTCTGTTACACTTGGGGCAGGTGCTGGCCACAGGATGGGGTGGGTGTGATATTGGTGTGGCAGCACGGTCCTTTCCCTATTTTTGCTTGGCTTCCAATTTTTCCTAACGGCAAGTCTTGAGATGCTTGACATCATCCCAGATGCTCCTCCTCCACCTTGGATGGTCTCAGGCCAGTGATTCCCAGGTGTCTGTGAGAATGCTGCACTTCCCCAGTGAGGCCTTGAGGATATTCCTGAAGCACTTCCTCTGTCCACCTGGGACTCGCCTGCCGTTTCGGAGCTGGGAGTAAGGCATGTGCTTGGGGAATCTCGTGGATGATGTGCCAAGCCCATCACAGCTGATCAAGAGTGATCAGTGCCTCAGTGCTGGGGATGTTGGCCTGGTTGAGGATTCAGGGCAGGCAGCATCAGGATCTTGTGCAGACGGCATTGCTGGGACTGCTCCAGTGCCTTGAAGTGTCTCTTTGGTAGAACAGCTACTGTTGCTATTATTAAATTGAAATGGTCTTTGACCAACCTCAGTCTTTACTGTGGAATTTTGTTCAAATTGCATCAAAGGATACTATTTCTTCCCTTTTTGTAGCCAAATTAGGCTGTAAGACTATAAGTAAAAGGGGCAGGAATTAGGCCATTTAGCCCATCAGGTCTTCTCCGCCATAGCTGATAAGCTTCTCAACACCTTCTCCGGCTTTCTCTCCTCAACCCTTGATTCTCTTGATACTCAAGAACCTATCTAAATTATTTAAACACTCCAAGATTGACCTGGAAGGTAAAGAAAATTCCATATATCCCCAGTGCTCAAAGGCCTCATTGACTGATCCATATACAATAATCAGCATTATCTTCCCATTAACCTTACCCTCATTCAAAACATTTCAAGCAATGTCCCGATAATGTTATAAGAGAATATACATCCCAGCATATGAACGATTCAATGCAGCACTGATTGTACTGTTTACTAAAAGACTTAATCCAGATTTGAAACATGGTTGATTGTTGTTTTTAGGGTGGCTTAATGGTCTGTTGGGCTCTAGGCCTCAACTGAAGATGTTGTTAAGTAACAACTGAAATTTTGGGAGAAATACAGCAGGTTTTGGAACATCTATAAAGGAAGAAACAAGGTTAATACTCCAGGCCTAATATAATTTCTCTTCAGAACTGAAGACTTCATTGTTCATTTTTTGAAAAATTACAGAAATATTTCTACCTGTATTTGTTTTACTTTTTTAAACTTATGGTCAATTTATAACAATAGTCTGTCATTTTACAAGATGCATATTTCTCACCCTTAACCAATGCAGTCGTGACGGACTGAATGACTTTCTTCTGTACCTTAACCATTCTGTGATTTAATGTCAGCCCAGATTCCATCACTAATTCCATTCTGCTTCTCTCTGGTTTTGACACATTGGGCTAGATTTGCTGCAGAGTGGCAATGTCATGCAGATTCATACAAAAGAAGAGAGTTCTGACTTTCTGAGAGGTTGTCCCACTTAAAGCTCCAACAGAAATGCAGAGCCATACTTCCATTCTAACAGTTACTTTGTAGCTTAGAACTGTTGGGGGAAAGCAAATTATGCCCCCTTTTCACAATAGTCAGCTGCTATATTTTGACATTTAAAGGTCTTAACAATCACTTTGACAGCTGCTGACAGATAATGTGTCTCGGAAGGTGGAAGCTTTGGATCAGCATTTGGGGGTGTAAGTGGTTTGGGGGAGTTGGGGGATGTGAAGTATGTATTCAGTCTGTTAAATAGTTACTCAGGACTTTGAACATGTACTTCCAAAGCTAACTTTTCCTGAGTAATTACTTAACTCAGTTTCATTGGAAACATCCGAAGTGTGCAGTTTAAATGGAGACCTTCAGAGGATTCCAATGTAGAGGATTTGCCCAGCAGCAAATTCAATTTCCCAGACAATTCCTTTGGGGTCTGCTTCCACAAGGATTCCACCATGCACACCTCCCATCTACACTGGAACAGTGACTGTCTGGTCAGTGGAAAATTCAGTCAATGTTCTGGGTGAACTTAAAAGATTTTCAGCTAAAATGTACCAGCAACTATGGAGCCATACCAAACCTTTCTCCATCTCAAATCCTTTAGAAACTAAATCCAAATATTAGTTGCAAGAGTACCATTAGCATAATGCTTAACATAATACTACACATTAACATAAAATCTGGATTTTTTTCTAGAGGGAAACATTAAACACTGTACATTTGACCTATCTCTAAGACTGGAAATGTGTTGCTGGAAAAGCGCAGCAGGTCAGGCAGCATCCAGGGAACAGGAGAATCGACGTTTCGGGCATAAGCCCTTCTTCAGGAATGGGGAAAGTTTGTCCAGCAGGCTAAGATAAAAGGTAGGGAGGAGGGACTTGGGAGAGGGGCGTCGGAAATGTGATAGGTGGAAAGAGGTCAAGGTGAGGGTGATAGGTCAGACTGGGGTGGGGGCGGAGAGGTCGGGAAGAAGATCTCAGGTTAGGAAGGCGGTGCTGAATTTGATGGATTTGACTGAGACAGGGTGGGGGGAGGGGAAATGAGGAAACTGGTGAAATCCGAGTTCATCCCTTGTGGTTGGAGGGTTCCTAGCCGGAAGATGAGGCGTTCTTCCTCCAACCGTCGTTTTGTTGTGGTCTGACGATGGAGGAGTCCAAAGACCTGCATATCCTTGGTGGAGTGGGAGGGGGAATTGAAATGTTGAGCTACAGGGTGGTTGGGTTGGTTGGTCCGGGTGTCCCAGAGGTGTTCTCTGAAACGCTCCGCAAGTAGCCGGCCTGTCTCCCCAATATAGAGGAGGCCACATCGGGTGCAGAGGATGCAATAGATGATATGCGTGGAGGTGCAGGTGAATCTGTGGCGGATATGGAAATCTCTAAGACTGCCTACTTCTAGCTCCACAACATTGTCAGCCAATGTCCTGCCTACCTCTATTTGCCCTTGTACCTTTTATCCTTTTGGTCATCATTCACTGGCTATCTTATGAAAATTAATTAAAATATAGCATTTATTTGGATTGTAGAAGTAATATTATTGTTTTGTGGAGTTAAATTGTACTGAAAAATATGGTTGCAATGAGTTGAAGCTGATAAAGTACTTTTTGACCTAATTGTTGTTCAGTGGCCCTTGAGTATTTCAAACTTTCCATTTCTAATCCTTTCATGGAGTTTTACTCCATATTACCCCTCTTCCCACAGCTCCCTTCTACATCTGGCAAGACCATTAATTACTTGTTTATTCAAGATTCCCTTCCTGAATTGTTTTGGACTGCTATCTTTCTCATCACTTCTAGAAGCAATGTAAAGCATATAGTGTTCATGAATTCTGAGGAGGGGTCACTGGACCCGAAACATTAACTCTGATTTCTCTTCACAGATGCTTCCAGACCTGCTGAGATTTTCCAGCAATCTCTGTTTCTGTTTCTAATTTACAGCATCCACAGTTCATTTGGTTTTTATATATATTTCATGTTCTTTTGAACACTCTCGACATCTCCTCAGCTATTAAGTGTCTACGTCGTCTCTCAGAAAACACTTCAGGTTTTCATTGCACAATAGACAATACAGAATTATAAATTTTGGTGTTTAACTTTATAAAAAATTGTTTTGCAAAAATATTTGTGAGCTATAGATTGCAAGTGCCTGAGAGTTACTGAGCAATAATTAGGTTAAAAAACACATTGTTTTACTTTATCAGCTTCACTCCATGTTATGTAACCATATTCTTCAGTTCAATTTAACTCCACAAAACAACAATATTCTTTCTATGATCCAAATATATGTTTTGTTTAAATGGATTTTCATGGTAACTTTCACCACAACTTTCAGTCCTTTATTTGAAAGTTCTTTTTTTCTAAACTCTAGAATTTCTTCCTTTTAGTTTGCACCTCCCAAATCTTTCCTGACAGAAAGCCCCTTCACAGTACAGGAATTGTGTTGTATTGTATGAATTCTTCACAGGATTCATTGTGTGAAGTACTTTGAAACATTTTGACAACATGATGCCACGTAAATATTTAAACAGTTTGTTAATGTCACCAGTGCCAAACCTACTCACGGGCATGAAAACTGACTCGGTTAGCTTGAGGTTATGAGTCAACTGCTGGTGTGGAACCTTTTCAGTGGGAACCGATTGGGAATTCGGGCTCCAGTATGGTAACCCTGGTCGTGCACCCCATGCCCACATCTGGTGTGTCATCAACACCTGCAGTGCACCCTCACAACTTCTACTCTAAATTCTATCCTTTCCAAAAAATACTTATACTTTTAAACCTTGCCCTGCAGCTTGAAGTTCTCGATTATTCCAACTATTTTTGTATCCTATCCTCTGTACCTTAAGAACAATGAAATTTTTCAGCTTAGGTTTCCATTATTTTTCATTAGTAGCAAAAGTTAGATTAAAAATGTGGAAGATTAGCTGCAATAACCTAAAGTTATATCTTCTGAATTAACTTACTATAATTAACCCCTGTTCTTGAATGACATATGTTCTGTACACGTTATGATTTACCATAGTTTGAATTGTAATTAATCTGGCTTTCTATTAGAATATAACATTTGATTTGGCTTAATTAGTAGAGTTAGCACATCAATTAATTAATTAATATGCTGAGTCTTAAATGACCGTAAGCAATGCCTGTGGGAGTTGAATGAATAAATTGGCCAAGCAATTTCTGCTCTTCTTAAAGCTTTTAATTCTAAATGAATAAATAATGTATTGTATTGTTTTGTTAATGAGCAATAGAAGTTTATATTGCCAAGGGTAGCACAGTGACTCAATGGTTAGCACCGCTGCCTCTTAGCATCAGGGACCCAGGTATATTTCCGCCCTAGGGGGTCTGTCTGTGTGGAGTTTGTACATTCTCCCTGTGTCTGTGTGGGTTTCCTTGAGGTGCTCCCCTGACTAAAGCACAAAATGCCAATTCTTCTGCTCCTCAGACTCTGCCAGACTGGCTGTGATTTTCCAACACCACACTCTCAACTCTTTCTTCCCACAGTTTAAACACATGCAGGCTGGGTGAACTGACCATGCTATGTTGCCCATAGTGTCCAGGGATGTGTAGATTAAATGGATTAGTCATGGGAAATGCAGTGTGAATGGGTAGGTCTGGGTGGGATGATCTTCAGGATGGGCTGAATGGCCTGCTTCCACACTGTAGGGATTTGATGAATGAATGTTTTCAAAAGGATTTTTTTTCTCTCTCAGCCTTTGATCATTCATTTTTGATTTGCTATGTTTAGGTGGTGAGCAATGAATCCTGCACTGAGTAACTCACCTGCTATTTTTTCATTCAATCATGGGGTGTGGGCATCTCTGGCTGGGTCATTATTTATTGACTGTCCTCAGATGCCCTTGAGAAGGGGCAGCGAACTGCTTTCTTGAGTCACTGCGGTCCATGTGCTGTAGGTAGACCCAGAATGCATTTAGGGAGAGAACTGAAGGATTTTGATCCAGTAACACAGAAGGAACGGTGATATATTTCAAGAATGGTGAGTGGCTTTCAGGGGAATGTGCATTTGGTGGTGTTTCGATGTATCTGTTGTTCTTATCCTTCCAGTTGGAAGTGAGCGTGAGTTTGGAAAATGTTGTCTAAGGGCCTTTGGTCAATTTACTGCAGTGCATCTTGTAGAAAGTGCACACTGATGCTACTGAGAATCAGTAATGGAGGGAGTGGATGTCTGTGAATGTGGAGTCAATCAAGTGGACTGCATTTCACTGGATGGTGTCAAGCTTCTTGAATGTTATTGGAGCTGTATGCATCCAGGCAAATGACCCTTCTTCATCCAGTAAATCTTTCATGGGCTTTACTGCTCATGGGGCTTCCAAATCTGGATTGAGAAAGGTATTCCATTTTTGAACTCCTTGAGGAGAATGACCTCCATAGCTCACCACAGTTTGCCTCTATTTTAAGTGCTCATTCTCTGGTCAGAGGGTAGCTGCTTACAATGTTCAAATTCAGGGTATGACTGGTCAGGCTCCGGGTACACATTTAAAACAACCCCTCTCACTTCCTCATAGTCAGCGGCACATTCCTCAGCCCAAGAGACAGCAAAGCTTGTGAACTTTTGTGATATTCATTGTTGGACTGGCGATCTTAACTACTATGCTAACCATGCCAAAAAGAGACGGAAAAGGCATTCATCTCTTCCTCATCAAACGTAATGATTAAATCAGTGAATTTGAATACTTAACTCTGTGTTAAATATTGTTCCCTCGCCAATGTTGCCTTCAGTGAACTTCTGTCTTTACAGCTCGAGCTGTTTTTACTTAACCTTTCTTTCCCTTTCCTGAAATTTGCTCTGTTTTTCCTTTTCCTGCCTCTCTCTTTTTTCTCTTACCTGCCTCTTTCCCTTTTTCCTGAAATTCTCTTTTCCATTTTCTCTCCTGGTATTCCAGTTCTAATCTTAACTGTTCCAACATTATCTAAATGGGTTCACTCTTCTGAGTTAACACCTTGAGATTTTATTGCTATCCATTTTGACATTTCTGTTTTCCTGGCTTTTTGATGGAATTCCACCTCTAAGGGCCCAGCTATCCCTTTACATTCATCCACAGACAATACTTTTTCAAGAGGCTGAAAAAGACAGGGAGGTGTCAATAGTGCATAAGAAAATACAACACAGAATAAATAATGGAAGTAACCCTCGACCTCTTCATTTCCAACTGCCGCCGGGACATTAACCGCCTCAACCTGTCTACCCCCCTCCCCCACTCCAATCTCTCACCCTCACAACGCGCAGCCCTCCAATCCCTCTGCTCTAATCC
>NC_057715.1:5310555-5320193 GCF_004010195.1 Chiloscyllium plagiosum | reverse complement strand
CTCTATGCTACTTTCTCCCCACCCCCACCCTCCTCTAACTTATCTCTCCACGCTTCAGGCTCACTGCCTTTATTCCTGATGAAGAGCTTTTGCCCGAAACGTTGATTTCGCTGCTCTTTGGATGCTGCCTGAACTGCTGTGCTCTTCCAGCACCACTGATCGAGAATCTGGTTTCCAGCATCTGCAGTCATTGTTTTTACCTAATGGAAGTAAAGTCAATCATTACATTGCTCTCTGGTTTAATCGCATCTGCTATATAATTGGAATAAGTGCTTATGGAAATATATAACTTCCTATTGGGTGTAATGTACATGTTCTATTTTTGCTAATGAAAGTGTCAGTCCATCTCAGCATTGGTAACAATGGCTTCTAGTTAGTGGAAATGCAGCAATATTCATTGATGTCAGACTATTTGATTGAAGTCTGGTCTGCATAATGGATTATTACCAAGCTTCAAATAACATTGGGTCAGCCATTCCTATGTCTATTTAATGATACATAAGTGGAGGATGTGTCTGTGACAGTGAGCTAACAGCATGTCTCCATAAGTACAAAAGGCACATAATTCATAAGTACTCCATTCACAAGTGAGTTATGAGGATCTTTTGCTGAATTGAAAGAACACCTGGAACTCACTGTCATCTGTTTATTTTAGAAGTGAGTGATTACTTTGATTTCAGTGCTGCATTTAATCTCTAATATTCCATACTGCTGCTGGCTATTAAGTGTAAATTCCCATGTAAATTATCAATTTATCTTCTCGCCACTGGGATTTAGCACCTCACTAAATGCTGAAAATATAAACCTGCTCATTGATTTTGTCCAGTTGCTCAATATGTTGCATATAACTGCACATTGAAACTTGCATTAATAATGGATTTATGCGATAAGTTTGTAAAATAAAAACATTACCTTTTAATTTTACAAGAAATTCTTAGCTGCAAAATGTCTGGAAGTAAAATTGTTCATAAAATGTTGCTTCAAAAATTTTGTTTTAACAAGGTCTGTGTAAACACAAATTGCATTGATTGATTGTTAAAGATTTATTTAAGGCTTTCATTTAAAATAAACCTGTTCGAGAAACATTTATGTGTAGTTTCTAATTTGGGAAATATAATATGTGTTGACATTTGACAAATTGCTACTAATATTGAGTTGGTGCTGCTCATTGAAGCTTGGTTTCTGCCTGCTGGAAAATACTGAGCATTTCAAATCCTTTTTAAAAAGAATTTAGGCTGCATAATTCCTTGCATAATGAAACCGGATCCTGCCTGCTCATAATGATTGTCATAGAATTGTCGAAACAGATAGAGAAAGCTTACAAAAAGGCCATTTGTGCTATTGTCATTGTGCTGGCTCTTTGAAATTAGTTCCACTCCCCTGCTCTTTTCCTATCAACCTATGGTTTTCTGCTTTTCAAATATATAACCAAATTCCTTTTTACAATTTATGAATCAACTGCTTCTACCACCTTTCCACATCATAAAACCAGCTATGTAAAATAAAAAATCTCTTCACCTCCATTTTAGTCTTTTGTCATTAATCTTAAATTGAATCATTTGCCTAACAGACCCACTGTCAGTGGAAGTCGTTTCTTCTTAAATCTTCCATCAAAGCCTCAAAATATTAAACATCTCTGTTCAATCCCTCCTGCATCCAAGATCCTCGACACTTCAATACTGACAATAAGAGCTTTAAACATGTATAAATGAACAGAAAGGTCAAAGTGAAGCTAGGATCATAAAAGAGGGAGCTACAGAGATAGTGGGTGCATTGGTTGTAATTTTCCAAAAATCCTTTAATTCTGGAAAAGTACCGGAGGATGGGAAAATTACCCACGTGACACCAGTATTAAAAAAGGAGGGAAGCAAAATGAGTTTAAATATAGACGGATAATCTGAGCATCTATTGTTGGAAAAATATAGGAATCAATCCATCCTGAATCCAAGATTCTCTAGACTTTCCACATAACTGATGTCCATTATCCCGAGTTCCATTCCGGTAAATGCACAAAGGCTGTAACATCATTCATATGGTAAGGTCCCCAAAATTGGTTACAATAGTCTAGCTGAGGCTGAATCAGTCATTTATAAAATTTATCATGACTTCCTTCCTGTTATAATATTAGGCCTCAATGTTTCCAAAGTTGTGAAAACAATGAAGGGAGTACAAGAATGGCAGTGAGAGATGCAAAGATCCTGCTCAATTTGATGGCTAAGCACATTCATTTTCCTCATCTGTTAGTCAAATTGATGGCTGTTTCATTATCCAAGTGGGAAGTGAATGACCACAAACTATTGCTGGGAACTTTTTCGGACAATGCCCAGCAATGCCTTCCTTAGTGTTGCTTCATATGCATTGAGGACTGTTTTGGGTGAACAGAGTGAAAAGTGTTGGTTTGGTGAATGGTTTAGAGTTTGCCGATTGGCTCTGACCATGCTGTTGGAGAATAAGCTGATTGCTAACTGGTAGGTTTTCCTCGATGTAATAGTTTTTAAAATGTGGGAATGGCAAGTCAGCTCGGCCAAGTGGAATGCATGTCCTGTGGTATAATGGACGCATCATGAAGAATATATCAACAGGAAGTGTCAGTGGCTGCACAGGTTTGAGCTTCAGGTTTTAGAATTCTATTAGTGTCTGTTGTGCATCCATGAGATAGAGAACGACTTGGAGAGTCCATTTAGGGAGGTGGTCACACTGCAGGTTAGTAACAAAGAGGTGTAGAAGGAATGGGTCACTGAGGCAGTGCAGATAGCTTGTTTGCCAATTGGTTTTCCATTTTGGATACTGCTAGTACTTAATGATTCCTTAGAGGAGTGCAGTGATCGTGTCATCTGTGTTACCATGGGTGACTCAGCTGTATAGAAGGGGAGGAACTGGCATGGAAGTTCAATAGTGATGGTAAATTCCATGGTTAAGGGATCAGACAGATATTTCTGTAGAAATATAGATCACTCCAGGATGGTTTATTGGCTCCCTGGTGCCAGGCTTAGAGGTGTCATGGGGTGGCTGGAGGCCATATTTTTGGGAGAGGGTGAATGGGAGATGTCCATATTGGTACCAATGGCATTTTTGTAAGTTATTTCTTTTAGCTTTCTGTTATCACTTTTTCTTGAGTTGTTTTTGCTGTGTTTTTCTCCCTCAGAGGTATAAACGAGTTTTGTAATGTTTCTTTAAACATCCTCCACATTCTTCAATTGTTTTACCTATTAGAAAATTTTCCCAATTTAATGTGGATAGTTTGTGTCATCTCATTAAAGTTGGCCTTACCTAAATCTAAAGCTTGTAGCTAATTCATGCTTTTCACTTTCAAATGCTACCTTGAACTTGATCATGTTATGATCACTATTTGATAAATGTTCATTAATTCTATAGGGGATGACTTCCTAGAGAGTTCAAAATGGTTTTCTGCACCGATTTATTGAGAAACTGACTGGACAATGTATTATTTTAAATCTAATATTATGTAATAAAATGGGCTAATTTATTGTAAAGGAACCTTTTGGAAATGAGTGACAGTTAAATAATAGAATTTTACATTATGCTTGAAAGTGAGATATTTCAATCTGAGCCAGATATTAAAGTTGAACAAAGGAAATTATCATGATGGGAGGGCAAATTGGCTGAGGTAGACTGGGACAAACTCAGCGATAAAGTCAGAATCCTGCAAAAGAGGACTAAAAATATAATGAGAGGAAAAACAAACTAAGAGGACAAACTAGCAAGGAGTAAAGAAACTGACAATAAGAGCTTCTTTAAATATATAAAAAGTAACAGAGAGGTCCAAATGAACATATCCTCTTGAAAAGTGAATTTGGGAAAATGGTTTTATGGAACAAGGAAATGGAAAAGGAATTGAACAGATATTTTCAATCAGTCTTTACACTGGTAGATACTTTAAATGTCCCATTAATAGTGAAGAATATGGGAAAAGAATTAAATACCATCACTAAAGAAGTAGTATTAAAAAATGAGTGGGAAACAAACAGATAAGTTCCCAGGCCCTGATGGCTTGCATCCTAGGATTGTAAGGGAGGTAGCTACAGAGATAGGGGATGAATTGGTTGTAATTTTCCAAAAGTCCTTTGATTCTAAAGAAGGAATGGAGGATGGGAAAACCGACCATGTGTTTCTCCTGTTCAAAAAGTGGGGGAAGCAAAAGGCAGGGTAACTATCGACTGGTTAGCTGAACATCTATTGTTGGAAAAATATCGGAATCAATTACTGAAGAAATAATAGATAAGCAATTTGAAAACCATAATCTCATCAAATAGAGTCAGCCTGAAAGGAAAATTGTGTTTGACTCATTGATGAGAGCTTTTCAAGAAAGTCTCAACCAGAATGAATAGAGGGCTCCCAGTAAATGTGTCATATTTGGACTTCCAGAAGTCATTCAATAAAGCGCCTCACAAAATGTTAAGGCAAGAGTCTGTAGTGTTGAAGGTAGTATATTAGCATGGATAAAGAAATGACAAATAGATAGGAAACATCAAATGGGGATAAGGGATTCTTTTCCACATTGGCAAACTATAAACACTAGGGTTGCACAGGGATCAGTCCTGGGACCACAACTGTTTGCAATATATATTAATGACTTGGAGGAGGGAAGCAAATGTACTGTAGCCAAATTTGCACACAACACCAAACAAATATGGAAAGGCAAGTTGCTAGAGAGATATAAACAGTCTGTCGAGAGATGATGATAGATTAAGTAAGTCAGATAAAGTTGGCAACAAAAGTAGGATATGAGAAAATGTGAATTGTTCATTTTGGAAGTGGGACAAAAGAACAGATTATTATTTAACTAGAAAAAAACTGCAGAAACTGCAACACCAAGGGACTTCCAGGTACTTGCACATGAAACAGAGACCTCTAGTACACAGGTGCAGCAGGTAATCAGAAATGCTAATGGAATGTTGGCTCTTATTACAGGTTGGAATATAAGAGGCAGGAAGTCTTACTACAAGTGTGCAAGGTGCTGGTGAAATGACATCTGGAGTCTTGGGAGCAGGTTTGGTTCACTTATTGAAGGTAAGATGTCATTTAATTGGATGCAGTTCAGAGAAAGTTAACTAGGATGATACTGACATGAAAAGACTGTCTTATGAACAAAGGCTAAACAGATAGGAATTTATTCACTGGAGCATGGAAAAATGAGAGATGGTTTCATCGAAACATTTCAGATTATTAAGGGCTTTTACAGGGGAAATGCTGAGAGGACGATTCCCCTCATGGGACAGTCCAGGACCAGAGGGCATAGTCTCAGAATAAAGGGGCACCAATTTAAGACAGAGATGAGAAATTTCTTCTTTGATGGGTGAGAGTCATTGGAACTCTGTGCCATGGAGAGCTGTGTGTGTATGTTTAAGGCTGATGTAAGTAGATTCTTGATCAATCGGGGAATCAAGAGTTATGGAAAAATGCAGGAAGGTGGGAATATCAGATCAGCCATGATCCTATTGAACAGCAGAGCAGGTCGAACAGTTAAATGGCCTACTCCTGTTGCTATGGTCTTACAATACACTGAAAGCTATGATGGCACATGGATAATGGATAGCCTTTAAATAATTATTACATGCTTTCTCTAACTATGTATTACTGAAAGACACAATACCCAAACATATCAGTTAACCATGCCAACAAAAGAAGTTATGACTTGTATAGGATTTAAAGAAGAATCTGTAAACTTGTCAAAAATTGGAAAACACTGGAAGATTGGAGGATTTGTGGAAAAAAAATCAAAGATGGATAAAGAACCTGATACCAAAGGGATAATAAAATATGAATCTAAACTTGCAAAAAACATAACCATTGACCGTGAGAACCTCTGTAGATACTCAAAATAGAAATGTTTGGCTAACACAAATGTCAGTCCACTACACACAGAGTGATGAGAATTTGCAATAAGGAATATGACTACTTTGAGTTTGTCTTTGCTGAAAAAGATAAAAATGCATCTTGCAGAAATCAGGGGTAAGTGTGAAGTAATAGGGTGGGGAATGGGTCTGGGTGGGTTATCTTCAGAGGGTTGGTGTGGACTTGTTGGGCCAAATGGCCTGTTTCCACACTGTGATTCTATGATTCCATGATACTATGAATTAGAAATCCAAAGGAGAATGAGGAATTGAAGGAAATTAATAACAGTAAGAAAGTTGTGTTGGAAAATTAATGGAACAGAAGGATGTGCTATTCTCTCCCACTGGATGTTGAGGAAGGTAACTCTGGAAATAGTCAGTGCATTGGAGATCATCTTCCACAATTTTATAGATTTCACAGATTGGAATGTAACAAAGGGCATGCCATTATTTAAAAAGGGGAAGCGAGAAGACAGCAAACTACCTACCTGATAGCTTTGTATCATTCGTAGGTAATTTGCTAGAACCTATTTTGAAGAATATGAAAAAATTGTGTAAAATTGATCTGATTGGGCATAGTTATCATGTATTTGTGAATGGCTGATCATGTTTGATAAACCTGTTGGAATTTTCTGAGCTTGTTACAAACAGAATTGATGAAAGTAAGCCAGTAGTTGAAGTATAGTTGGATTTTCAAAATCTTTTGAAGCCCCCCACAAGGGCGTGGATGAGCAAAATTAAGCCAATAGGAAGAGATAGGAAATAATGTACTGGTATGGATTTAGGATTGTCTAACAGCAATCAACAGAGGAACAACAAGCAAGTTATTCTTGTGTTGACAGGATTTGACAGGTTGGGTATTATGATGAATCCACCTTTGGGTGACTGTCTGTGTGGAGTTTGTACATTTTCCTCGTGTCTGCATGGGTTTCCTCCGGGTGCTCTGGTTTCCTCCCACAGTCCAAAGATGTGCAGGTTAGATGGATTGGCCATGCTAAATTACTCACTCATAGTGTCCAGAGAAATGTAGGTTAGTCATGGAAAATGCAGAGTTACAGGAATAAGACAGGGGAATGTCTCTGGGTGGGATACAGTTCAGAGGGTTGGTGTGGACTCGATGGGCTGAATGGCCTGTTTCCACATTGTAGGGACTCTAAGATGATCAGTACGTGCATCCTGACTGTTCACTAAAAATAATTTGGACGTGGGTACCAAATACTCTGTAAATTTCTAAGTTCACAGATTACATTTAATAGATGGTAATGTGCCATGAGGCAGATGCAAAGCAGTTTCAAGAGGATTTAGACAGACTTAATGAGTAGGCAAGAACAAAGCAGATGGAATGTAATGTAGGAAAATATGGTAGGAGTAACAAATGTGCAGAGCATTTCATATTTGATAAGAGCTTAGAATGTGTGGGTGTACAAAGGGACGAGGATGTCCTCAATCAGGCATAGAAGTCTAATATACAGGTGCACCAAGCATTTATAAAGGCTAATTGTACATCAGCCTTTATTGCAAAAGGATTAGAGTACAGGAATGGCAAAGTCTTGCTTCAATTATATAGAATCTTGTTTTGACTGCACTTGGAGAACTGTTTGCAGTTTTGGTCCCTTATCTTAGAAAGGACATTATTGTCAAAAAAGGACTGTAACACAGGGTTTTCAGACTTATCCCTAGAATGGCAGGAATGTGCTTGAAGCAAGAATGGGGACACTGGGTCCGTGTTCTCTGATGTTCCAAAGAATTACAAGAGATCTAATTGGAACCCACAAAATATTTAAAGAGGTGGACAGGGTAAATATTGGTTAAGATGTTTCTCTGGGTCAAGGGACACCATTTCAAAGTAAAGGGGAGTCACTTAGGTCCTTAATCTTTGGAATATGAAGGTTTAAGCTCAGTTAATGAGTATGTTTAAAACAGAAATTGAAATGTTTTAATTATCTTTTATCTACAGGAATCTGGGAATAATGTAGAATAAAAAAGTAAAGGATCTGCTATAATTTTATTGAATATCAGGGCAAGCTCAAGGGGTTGTACCTATGTTTGTCATGATGGAAGGTATCTTTTCCCATCTGACTTTTTCCCACTATATGCAGCTTAAAATCCTCCAAGTTTATTACAGTGTGCTTCTGACAACCCCTCATTATTTCTGATGTTGTAATTTATCCGACTATAATGGATACTGTTCGTGGACCTGGACAGTATTTCTCCAAGTGACTTATTCCTTTATTTCCACCCAGGATGGGTCTAGTTTCCTGAACTTCATTCTTCCCTCTTATTGTAAATTGGGCTCCCCTTTAAACTTGTGTTCTCTTGTTATTTAATGTTCAGTATTTCCTGTGTAGCCTAAGACCGCATTCAACCGTGTTACAGCAGTAAAGATTTAATTGGGTATCACTCTACCGGAGTACCAATGTATTGTTTTTCAAAAATAAGGAGGTTTTGTTCTTGGAAGGAATGCAACTTAACTTCTATATGGAAGTGAACAAGGGGACAATGGTCATTTAATGTTATGAGCAGCTGTCCATTGGCCAGAAGGATTCAGACAACTGCAAGTTACCAGCCCCTAGGAATAGGCTGTATCAACAAATTCTCAGGGTTGTCCTCATCAGGCAGTCTTTGTAGGCAGCAGTCCTTATTGGGCACCCCCATCAGGCAGGCCTCAGAGACTGTCTTCTCCAGATGGAAGACGGACTGGAAGAAAAAAAAGGAGGAAGACCCAGGGAAGAGTTCCTGAACACCTTGGCTGGAGAGCAGGATGCTACCTTCGCAACTTTAACGAGACTAACACATTTTGCATCAACAGCCTATTTGTCTTCTGGTATCAGTGAAACATCCCTAATTGTCACGATTGTATGTTTTTCTTTGTTTAATTAACCAACATATCATAGCTAAACTGCTGCTTCTTAATTAACTCAATGAACTATCAGAAAATCTCTATTGTGCTAATACCATCATGAATTGACAGAGTCACTCCTCCACCTTTTTCTAGCTCCCTGTCCTTCTAAATGTTTTGTAACCTTCAATATTCAGGTCCCAGTCTTTGTCATCCTCCAACCATGTCTCTGCAATGGCTTTGTGATTGAACAAATTTGCATATTTGCGTTATCAGTTCATATGTTTTGTTCAAATGTTAAGTGCATTCGATACAGAGTTTTTTATTTTTGTTCTTTGTAATATTTTGTACCGTCCAGCCTTATCTGTTAATTTACATTTAGATTTGTACTTTGTCTCCCTTTGTGTCATGATCTGTTTATCTTTGCGCATGTAAGTGCTGTAGCATTGTCTCTACTCATTGATATACTAGATTTTCCTCAATGTGAACTCTTGCTTTCCCACTTAGTCTAAACCTTTCTACATTCTGAGTTAGGTGGGTCACTAGAACACTAGACCTGACACAGTTCTGATGTACACTGTCCCAATGGACACAGATCTGGTTTTCCCTACATCTGATGTTAGTGTCCCACAAGCCAGAATTCACATCTCCAACACCAATTTCTGAGCCACATGTTAATGTCTTTACTTGGATTTGCCAAATGTCAGTTTGTCCCTCTGTCTTCTTAACTCCCTCATTTACATTCATACCCTCCTAGAGAGAAAGTGAGGGCTGCAGATGCTGGAGATCAGAGCTGAAAATGTGTTGCTGGAAAAGCGCAGCAGGTCAGACAACATCCAAGGAACAGGAGAATCTACGTTTCGGGCATAAGCCTTTCTTCAGGAATGAGGAAAGTGTGTCCAGCAGGCTATGATAAAAGGTAGGGAGGAGGGACTTGGGGGAGG
>NC_057715.1:5279925-5310516 GCF_004010195.1 Chiloscyllium plagiosum | reverse complement strand
CTTTTCCAGCAACACATTTTCAATTCATACCCTCTTAGCCTTGACAACTGACCAAAGAGAAAACTCTATCCTAAGGGGTATGACCAGCTCCTGGATGACAATACCCTGGTAATTTCCCCTTCCCCACTGTATCACCATATCAACAGTTTGGACTGTTGTTCAAACTCCCCAGTGAAGATCCTGTAGCTACTGACACTTATTTCAGACGTGTTTGTCTTGGATCACAGTGCCATCCAGCAACTCCCATGTTTTGTAGATGCAACACTGGTATATGGGACCATTCCCCTCTTTAGCTGGTATCAATTATCTAGGCCTCTATTCTCATGAGCACACACACATACACACACAAAATGATCATAATAATTCATTCTGTTTGAAACACTTGCCTCACCTCCTATTTTGTTCTTTTGTTCATTTCCTTAGAACATTTTGTGCTGAGAGCGCTGTAGGATTATCTGGCTCATTAATTAGTTTCAATGACTCTTTAAATTATGCTGAACACCTTTATAGCTGTTTTACAACTTGAGATGAATGTTCTTTGTAGGTAGAAAGGAGAGGGAGCTGCATCATTAAGTGATGTAGCATTGTGTGACTAGAGGAGATCTAGCAGGGAGAGGTGGTTCTTTCTTGAGTAAGGACTGATCTGCAATAAAGAGTTTCAAACGAAGAATATGGGTGGAGCTGATAGAGTAAAAAACTCATACCTTGCCTATGGATCAAAGTATAATTTAAGATTGCTATCATGTGACTTGAAGCACTTATGATTTTTGGTATGACTGATTCAGAAGAATGGAACAAACACAGAAAGTGCAGGAGAAACTCAGCCCATCTGGAATCATCTGTGGAGATAGAAACAGAGATAATCCTTTGTGTCCAGTATGACTCTTCCTCGGAAAGGTTTTCTCTCTCTCTCTGCAAACGTTTCCAAACCTGCAGAGATTCTCCAGCAATCTCCGTGTTTGTTTCAGATTTCCAGCATCTGCAGTGTTTTATTTTTATTTCGGAAGCATGGATTCAGTTTACTTGAAAGTCTGCTAAAGGTTTACTTACCAGCTCCGACTACAACTCCTAGTCGGCGATAGCTATGCATGCATGTGCTTCTTGCTTGTTGCGCAGTCAGTGGTGGGGCGTCAGGGAGGGGGTCTGTAGAGTGAACATCAAGGTGGGCTTGTGGGGAAACTGCTGTGATGGAGAAGCACTCTGTACTGAGGACCGGGGCAGCAACTTGGAGATACAAATGCAACTCGGGAAGACGGTACAAGACCTGGACTAACTCAACATGACTATTCTGTATCTCTTTTACTGTATTTAGTACCTTAATAATCACCAGGAAAAATACTTTGTGATTTTCATGTAGGATTTCCAATTGTGCTGTTGTACATTGAATTCCAATGATACCTTTCAGGATTCTGATTGGAAGGATACTTGTACTAAGTCTCGAGGTGATTTTAGTTTTGAGGGTATGTCAATTTTCTTTGAGCATATGGTGTCAAAATTGACAAAAGCTTCCAATTGTTTGACAACATCCACACAATGTGTCACATACAAAGGTGGAAAGCATGTTCACCTTCCGATGAAAGGTTCTTCCCCTCTGAGTCTTCCCTCTGCTCAGTTTTGCTGCAAACCTTACATTCATGCTTGTGATTATGCAGGTCTCTGGTGCACTCTCCATTGTTATTTCCAGTCTGCTGCCTTTGTTCCTTTTTGGTTACATTCCATTGTAGCCTCTGATTGCATTTCTGCAATGTGATTTCTTGCATGCGCAAGTCCCAGTGTCCTTTCCCACTGCATGAGCTGCAAAGATCTTCCAATGCAGGACAGCTTTGTGATGGCTTGGAGATAGTCAGTGATGCAGATATTAGAAAGTCAGAGTTGATAAAGAGTGGAGCTGGAAAAACACAGCAGGTCAAGCAGCATCACAGGAGCGAGACGGTTGACATTTGGGTCAGGATCTTTCATCAGGACCGACACTGCATTTTCCAGCCAGCTTACTTGCTTTCTGCGATTGCATCATTACTGGTAACTGTATCTGATACTTACAGATATTATTATCTAGATACAGTAGCTTCACATTAATCCATCTTTAAACAATAGGTTGCGTTGTGACTTTTTTCCTTCAAGATATCCTTTTGGAATGTTTTGACATGCATTGAGGTTTAACCAGCTCCATTATCCAATCAGACAGCGCATAATCTGTAAAATCTCAGTCCTTGTCCTTGTCATGACAATGACTGACAAATTGATCAATTGTTTCTTGGTCTGTAAGACATCACCTCTACAGGGCGAATTCTGAAGTTCACTTTTACATCAATATGATTTTTGTTCATTTGTACCAACTTAGCAGGATCTCTTTAGTCTTCTTTAAGTAGGCCTAGTGTTTTACTTATGTGCAAGCCCTTATTTTAAATATCTATTTTTAGTTTTGCTGCTTGCTTGTTGGGTTCTATAACAGCTATAACTCTGTTCTCTGTTCAAAAAAGTCTCAATTCAGATAGAAAGCTCATAGTCTTTCAGTTCAGCTTTCTGATGTTCTCTGTCTTTTGAAAATGTTATTAATGTCTAGTGGATTTTATAATAGACTTGGTACAGTAAGGTTATGGTGTGTAGAGATTCAGTCACGGAGTTGCTGTGTTTCTTTTACTTTTTACACATTCTGTCATGTATTGTTTTCAGCTGCAGTTCAAGCTTGTTGTTTTGCTTTTCATGCTTTTACAGCCCAACGTGGAACCAGTTCTCTGCCCCACCAGACTCTCAAATCAAGTATTCACTGTTTCTGTAGTGATTTTTTTTCTCTCTGTATTCCCAGTATAAATGTAACTTCTGCACTACTTCAAATCTTAACTAGCACTCTTTTTCCTATGGCTTTCAAGCTTGCTTCATCATTTTATTTTTTTAAAGAGAAAGTATCACTGATCACCATCTCATATTTCCTAGTGTTTCAGGTAACACAATTTTAAATAATGTGAATTGAGTTTACTTCAAAACCTCCTGCAAGGTTTTAATTAACTCAGGATAAAACCTGCAATTTTGTATAGCAGTGTATAGAACCTACTTCTAATGTTCTTCTCATGGCACACAGCAGCTGGTCTTTCTGGTCCTTGACTTATTAGCATCCTTGACACTTAAAGTAGCACAGCTTTTTAAGCCATATGACAATTAGGAATACATTCAAAAATGTTGGAGATGGAACAGTGCTTCAGCAAGGATATAGTGGTCAAGGGCAAGGTACCCATGTTTTACCATATTTGGATAATTTATTTAAATGCACATCCACTTGAAATGTTTATACACAACAGCCTGTCATCAATGCAACCTCTTGTCACCCACTTAACATGTCAGTCTAGATTCTCTGATGAAGTTACTGGAGTGGGATTTGGTGTGAATGAGCTAATGCTGATTCCCAAATAGATATGTGCAACACCACACAAAAAAAAATCCATGAGGATAGATTTTAAAGAGGAAAAGGCAAAGACAACACCATGGTGAAATTCATCTTTCACAATAGTACAAAGTACGTGATAGCAGATTGACAGCTTGTTTTGCACCCCACCTTTTCCATTGACATTGGCAAAACAAGGTTTTGCTCTTTTATTCCCATTCTGCATTTTGGCCCAAGTCAGTTTCAACCTCCAAAGGTGATCTGAAGGTGGTAGAGTGTGAAGGGAAGTAGGTGTAGCAGACAACGATAACACAATTTTCCTGTGTTTGCACTGTCCTGCTGGTTAATGTAACTGAGCAATTGTTAGCTCTGAATCCAATTTAATTCTCTCACACTATGATTCTGAAATACATATTTCATGACTTTAGTCATTATTTCAGTGGTCATTTCATGAACAGTGCCTTTTAATTTCTGAATCTTAACAAGAGTATTTTCTTGCACTCTGATTGTTTGACCATAGATAATGAATAATATTTTGTTCTTGTTACACTGAATAAATATTTTGTGTTGAATTTTACTTGTTTACATGATTCTGTATCTTGTATTCCATCTTCATTCTTTCAAATATCTTATGTCTTGGTTTGTCATCAGTTTAATGTACTCATCTTGTCTTCACGTTTTTATAGTTTCATTGCTCCCTTTTGCTATTTGCATGCTGTCAGTTTAATTTCAATCCTCACTTGTACCTGTCACAATCAAGCCATGTAATATCAATTCCTCATTGTTTTGTTTTACTGAATCTCTGCCAATGTTGTGCACCTGACTGTCTCTGTTATAAAATATTTCATCTGCTTTTTTTTTCTGACCTTATTTCTTTTTCTAGTCAGGGAAATATTTCCTCCAACTCTTTGCTATTCTTCTTGAATTTGCTGGACTGTATATGTTGTCTACATTGGCTGTATAATAAATAGAAATGTGCAGACAAGCATGTCTGGTTGTTCTTATTTATTTCAAGAAACAACATGTGCTTGACTGATGATAGACTCATGTAATAAGGGAGATCTTAAACCAGTAAGAACACATCCACTTGTCCAGAGTTAAAGACAGGACCATAGTCCCAGACATACATGAGTCTATGAGGCAATCAAGTTTTCAGATTGTCTGTGGTCACGACTGCTTGAGTTTTAGTTACATTCAGGAAAATTGAGTAAATTAAGGTAAACATCTAACTGTTTATTAGCAGTGCTTCTTAAGTGCACTGCAAGTTACCATTTATCATTCTCCATTGTGATAATCTCTATAGTTTAAAGAAGCATAATATCACAGTACTTTAAAGAGCCAAGTGCATTAGATCTAATTTTCAACTTTACAGTTTAGATAATGACCTGGAGGTCAAAGTACATTGTACAGTGTTACTTAGCATTTACAAAACAGGGATTTGACACAGCATGTCTATGGTGGTGTTATGTACCACACATCTTATTTCATCTCATCATATCACTAGAGATTTTTAGGTTTTCTAACTCATATTTGACTGGCTTCTCCTGAATTTAATTTAGATTAATCACCTCAACAATTCCTTATGTTAGTGAGTTATATATTCTTACCACTCCCTGAGTGAGAAATTGTTCCTGAATTTCTTACGGAATTATTTCATATTCATGTCCACCTGCCTGGACTCCAGCACAAGGAATATCAACTTCAGTATTTCTACCTCCCCTCACAAGCAGTTGCATAAAATACCCAGAAAGATAATATCAGAACAGAGATGTTGCAACAATCAGGAAAAACCTCTTTTCTTCATAGAAGAGGAGATTTTTATCAGGGTCATCACTCAATCTTCTCTTCAGTCCTCAAAAACAACATTTTTTGCACTTTTTCCACTGTTTCAATGCCCTTTATATTATGCACTGTACTCCAAGTCTAGTCTGACTAAATTTCAGTACGGAATCACTGCAACCCCTCTAATTTTCAATTCCAATAATCAAGAAATAAATCCAGAAAGGTTGTATGTTCAATCTCCAACAAGAAGTTCCATTTCATTCAACACTGCTGTAGAAGCATTGGCCTTATTGCTCTGGTTTGATAAAAGGGAGAACATCCAGTTTGCTTTGAATAATTATTTCATGCTACATGATGGAATGCCTATAAATGGGAATGCAGGATGAGGAATCATGTGACAATCAATTCTAAAAGGAAATCGAAATCAGAGATGTAAAAGAGGCTGTAAATTTGCTATTTCTTATTTTACGTTATTAGAATTACCCCATAGTTTGTAAAAAAAACACCCAGATTGATTTTATAATTTTACCTTCAAGACAGCAGCAAGCCAGTAGCAGAGACAGACCTGGTAGGGAGTTGCTGGAACCAGCTATAATAAAAATATCAATAGAACTTGCAAATAATACATGTTGGTTCAATTCATCTTGAACTCAAGAAAATTACAATCAACAGGGAAACAGTAGTAAGTAAACAGCTGGAACTGCAGGCTTAAAAGTCTCTGAATCTTGATGGACTTCATTCTTGGCTCCAAAACACATTTGACACGGTGCTACATTAAAAGGTTACTGCAGAAAATAGAAGCTCATGGTGTTGGGAGACGCATATTGACATTGAGAGAAGATTGGCTAGCAACAGGAAACAGACAGTATGCATAAATGGGTCATTTTCTGGTTGACAAGATGTAGCAAATGGCGTGTCAAAGGGATCTTTGCTGAAACCCCAACTTTTTACAACTTATCTGAATGATTTGTGTGAAGGGCCTGAAGGTATAGTTGCTAGCTTTGCTGATGATGTAGAGATAGGGAGCCAAGTAAATTGTAAAGAGCAAATTAAAATGCCACAAATTGTTTTAGATAGATTAAGAGAGTGAACAAAGATTTGTCAAGAAGTAAAAAGAAATTCTGGAAGGATGAATGCGTAGAGGCATATTATCTAAATGGTGAGTGATTACCGAACAGATACAGAAGGATTTGGATGTCTGAGTGCATGAATCACAAAATGGCATGATGTAGGTGCTGAAAATAATTAGGCAAATTAACATCATGTTATTGTTTACTGCAATTTAATACAAAGTAGGGAGGTTATGTTTCTGTTGTTATTAGGAAGGCAATTCAAATGTTGCCTTTTATTTCAAGAAGAATGGAATATCGGTCCCTCTGGCCATTCCCCTCAATTACAAGTATACCACTTTGGATACTGTTGTGGGGGGGATGACTTACCAGGAGTAAGCCATGGGGTACAGGTCTCTAGCATAGAGTCTTTCCCTGTTGCTGAGAAGGGAAGGGGAGAGAGGAGCAGAGCATTAGTCATGGGGGAATCCATAGTTAGGGGAACAGATAGGAGGTTCTGTGGGAATGAGAGACACTCACGATTAATGTGTTGCCTCCCAGGTGCTTGGTTTGTGATGTCTTGGATCATGTTTTTGGGATCCTTAAGGGGGAAGGGGAGCAGCCCCAAGTCATATTCCACATGGGCACCAACAACATAGGTAGGAAAAGGAATGGGGATTTAAGGAAAAAATTCAGGGAGCTAGGGTGGAAGCTTAGAGCTAGAACAAACAGAGTTGTTATCTCTGGTTTGTTGCGCGTGCCACCTGTGAGTGAGGCGAGGAATAGGGAGAGAGGAGGAGGTGAACATATGTCTACAGGGAGGGAGGGATTTGGATATCCAGATAATTGGGGCTCATTCTGGGGTAGGTGGAGCCTCTACAAACAGGATGGCCTACACCTGAACCAGAGGGGTACCAATATCCTAGGATATTTGGAAGGCTCTTTGGGAGTGTTTAAACTAATACAGGAAAGGGATGGGAACCGAAATGGTAACTCTAATGTCCATGATGTTGAGGGTAGTGAGGTCAGAAATAAGATTTCAAGATCTCAAGAGTGCACCAGCAGTCAGGAAAGTAGTTTGAAGTGAGTCTACTTCAATGTCAGGAGCATCCAGAATAAGGTGGGTGAACTTGCAGCATGGGTTGGTAACTGGGACATCAATGTATAGCCATTTCAGAGGCATGGATAAAGCAGGGACAGAAATGGTTGTTGCAGGTTCTGGGATTTAGATGTTTCAGTAAGAACAGAGAAAATGGTAAAAGAGGGGGAGGTGTGGCATTGTTAGTGAAGGACAGTATTGCGTTGGCAGAAAGGACATTTGAGGACTCATCCACTGAGATAGTATGGGCTGAGGTTAGAAACAGGAAAGGAGAGAAACAGGAAAACTCCTGTTGGGAGTTTTCTATAGGCCTCTGAATAGTTCCAGAAATGTAGAGGAAAGGGTAGCAAAGATGATTCTGGATAGGAGCAAGAGTGACAGGGTAGTTGTTATGGGGGTCTTTAACTTTCCAAATATTGACTGGAAATACTATAGTTCAAGTACTTTAGGTGGGTCAGTTTTTGTTCAATGTATACAGGAGAGTTTCTGACACAATATGTAGACAGGCTAACAAAGGGTGAGACCACATTGGATTTGGTACTGGGTAATGAACCAGGCCAGGTGTTGGATTTGGAGGTAGGTGACCACTTTGGTGACAGTGACCACAATTCAATCATGTTACCTTTGCCGATGGAACAAGATAGGTATATACTGCAGGGCAAAAGTTATAGCTGGGAAAAGAAAATTATGATGCAATTAGGCAAGATTTAGGATGCATAAGTTGGGGAAAGAAACTGCAGGGGATGGGCACTGTTGAAATATGGAGCTTATTCAAGGAACAGCAAATGCATGTTCTTGATAAGTATGTACCTGTCAGGCAGGGAGGAAGTGATCAAGCAAGGGAGCCATGGTTTACTAAAGACGCTGAATCTCTTGTCAAGAGGAAGAAGAAGACTTATGGTAGGATGAGATGTGATGATTCAGTTACGGCACTTGAGAGTTACACATTAGCCAGGAAAGACCTAAAGAGAGAGCTAAGAAGAGCCAGGAGGGGACATGAGAAGTCGTTGGCAGGGTAAGATTACAGCCAGTAGTAGGACGTTGTCCATGCAGTCCAAGGAGATAGGAGAAGCACTAAATGAATATGTTTCATCACTGGAAAAATACAATGATGTTGAGGAGAATATTGAGATACAGGCTACCAGACTAGACAGGATTCAGTTTCACAAGGAGGAGGTGTTAGCAATTCTGGAAAGCGTGAAAATAGATAAGTCCCCTGTGCCGGACGGGATTTATCCTCCGATTTTCTGGGAAGCCAGGAAGGAGATTGCAGAGCCTTTGGCTTTGATCTTTATGTGTTATTGTCTACAGAAGACTGAAGGATAGCAAATGTTGTCCCCTTGTTCAAGAAAGGGAGTAGAGACAATCCTGGTATTTATTGACCAGTGAGCCTTACTTCGGTTGTGGGTAAAGTTTTGGAAGCAGTTGTAAGAGATAGGATTCATAATCATCTAGAAAAGAATAAGTTGATTAGAGATAGTCAACATAGTTTTGTGAAGGGTAGGTGGTGCCTCACAATCCTTACTGAGTTCTTTGAGATAGTGACCAAACAAGTGGATGAGGGTAAAGCGGTTGATGTAGGGTGTATATGGATTTCAGTAAGGTGTTTGATAAGGGTCCCCATGGTAGGCTATTGCAGAAAATACGGAGACATGGGATTGAGAATGATTTGGCAGTTTGGATCAGAAATTGGCTAGCGGAAAGAAGATAGAGGGTGGTGGTTGATAGGAAATGTTTATCCTAGAATTCGGTTATTAGTGGTATACCACAAGGATCTGTTTTGGGACCACTATTGTTTGTCATTTTTATAAATGACCTGGATGAGTACATAGAAGGATGGATTAGTAAATTTGCAGATGACACTAGGGTCAGTGGAGTTGCAAATAGTGCTGAAAGATGTTGCAGGTTACAGAGGGACATAGATAAGCTGCAGGGCTGAGCTGAGATGTGACAAATAGAGTTTAATGCTGAAAAGTGTGAGGTGATTCACTTTGGAAGGAGTAACAGGAATATAGCATACTGGGCTAATGGTAAGATTCTTGGTAGTGTAGATGACCAGAGAGATCTCGCTGTGTATGTACACTCGGTCCATGTACATAGATCCCTGAAAGTTGTCACCCAGTTTGATAAGGTTGTTAAGAAGGCATAAGGTATGTTAGTTTTTATTGATAGAGGGATTGAATTTTGGAGCCATGAAGTCATGTTGCAGCTGTATTAAACTCTGGTGCAGCCACACTTGGGGTATTGCTTACAGTTCTGGTCACCACATAATAGGAAGGATGTGGAAGCTTTGGAAAGAGTTCAGAGGAGATTTTCTAGGATGTTGTCTGGTTTGGAGGGAAGGTCTTATGATGAAAGGCTGAAAGACTTGAGGCTATTTTTGTTAGCGAGAAGAAGGTTGAGAGATGACTTAATTGAGACATATGAGATAATCGGAGAGTTAGATTGGGTGGACAGTGAGAGGCTTTTTCTTCGGATAGTGATAGTTAGCATGAGGGGACATAGCTTTAAATTGAGGGGTGATATATATAGCACCGATGTCAGAGGTAGTTTATTTACTCAGAGAGTAGTAGGAGCGTGGAACTACCTGGCTGCAACAGTAATAAACTCGCCAACTTTAAGGGCATTTAAATGGTCATTGGGTAAACATATGGATGAAAATGGAATAGTGTAGGAGAGATGGGCTTCAGATTGGTTTCACAGGTCAGTGCAACATTGAGGGCCAAAGGGCCTGTACTGCGCTGTAATGTTATATGTTTTATGTTCAATGTTCTATAAAGGTTGACATATTTTTGTGTGATTTTTAACTTTGTACACCCCAGTCCAACACCGGCATCTCTGAATCATATTTTAAAACTGGCATTGATGAGACAACATCTGGAGTATTGTGTACAGTATTAGCCTCCTTATTTGAGAAATAATGTTAATTTATTGGAAGCAGTTCAGTTAAAGCTCAATCGACTGATAACTGGAACAGGCAGGTTGTCTTAAGATAAAAGTTGGCCAGGCTAGGTTGTATCTATTTGAACTTGAGAGAGGTAAAAGTGACTTTCTTGAAACATTAGCTTCCTGAGGGTTCTTAATTGGATGGATATGAATAGGATGTCGCTCTAGAAGGAAAATCTAGAACAAGGGATCACTGTCTTAAGAAAAGGTGTTCCCCATTTAAGATGAAAATAATGAGATTGTCTTTTTTCAGAGTGTTGAGAGTTTTGGAATGCTCTTCCTCAAAAGAGACAGTAAAATTACAGTCTTTGAATATTTTAAGGCAGAGGTAGGAAGATTCTCCTAAGCAAGAAGTTGAAAGGTTATCAGAGTATGTAGGAATGTGTAGAAATCAGCCATGATTTTATTGAACAGCATGGCAGACTCAAGGGTTAATCATCTACTCCTGTCTGTTCATATAATCTAACCTTGTCAATCATACCTCTTTTCAGAAGACTGGAGAAGCTTACATGTTCCTATTTAGCATCCATTTCAAACAACCAGATTTTTCATGGTTATAACCACATGTCTCTGCTATTTTCAAAGTTGATTTGAGCTGTAACAATAAACTCTTGATCATAAGGCACACATAACTCATAGAATCCCTACAGTGTGAAAGCTGACCATTCAGCCTAATGACCTTATGAGGAGTATCCTATCCAGACTCATTCCCCTGCCCATAACACTACATTTCCCATAGCCAATCTACCAAACCTGCACATCTTTGGACTGTGGGAGAAAACTAGAGCACCTAAAGGAAACTTGCAAAGACATGGGAGAATGTATAAACTCCACAGAGGCTGTCACCAAACCCAAGTCCTTGGTGCTGTGAAGCAGCAGTGCTAACCACTAAGCCACTGTGCCACCCATATATCATGTACATCAGATGATGATGAAACTGAGGTTGAGACAATATCCAGTACAAATCTGAACTGTAAAACAGTCTCCTCCCTCCAGGGAATTGTGTGTTTGAGGCTCTTGAAGTTCCTTCAGCTTCTTTCTATTATTTTGTTTCCATTCCTGTGTTTCCTCCTCTCACACTCAAAGGCCATATTACCACATCAGCTGCACCATTGCTGGCTGTCAGAAACTGCAAGTTCAAATCCTAGTGCTGACATTTGAACTTTTAATTTTATTCCTTTATTTTCATTTAACACAAGGAAGGACTGTATTGTTAACTTTATTTCTTTAGTTTTCAGCTTAGACTAAGAACTATGTTAATGCTTTACTTTTAACTTGTTCCCTGTGTTACAATTTGTACCGAAATATCTTTGTACCTAATATGGCAGTGGTGACATTGTATACTTTTCACTGTACTCCTGTACTTGAGTACATATGGCAATAAAGCTTAAAACTAAATCTAAAATCTAAACATAATCTAGACTATACTTGTGTCATGCTGGAACAGTTAGAGGAGTTGTCTTTCAGATAAAACAACAAAGCTCTCTCCCTCTTTGATTCTGTCGAACTATTTGAAGAAGACCAGGAGGAATTCACCTGATGGCCAATATTCACTGACTTAAAGAAAACACACGCTTATCTTTTGGACTTTGATGTATGCACATTGGCTGCTCCATTCCTTACGTTAAATCAGTGACACATTTTAAAAAGCACTCCTTTGGCTATAAAGTGCTCTGGGACATCACCAGGTCTTAAAATGTGCTTTATAAATGAAAGTTATTTTTTCTGAATTGCATAAACTACCTATTGGCCCTTTCTGCTAAGTTTTATTTTACAATCTGTCTTGGTATTTATGAACAAGGAGAGATATACTTGGCAGCTGGGCTGCACTGCTGCTTGATGTGAAAGAATTAAATGCTGACATGGTGTAAAAAGTAAAAGGGAAAACACTCTGTTCTGAAGTGCCAACATTCATTACCCCAACAGACATCAACCTCTCTGAGAATACATATAAATGTGAAGATTTATCCCCAACTGTAAAGCAGCAGGTATTTTCCTCAGCTGAAAGAAAAGGAAGAAAGCCGATATCTTACCCAGTTTTTATTAGAGGCTATTAATACATGGTATTTCTGGAGGGTCTTGGGATTTGTCTTGTCATCCCATAAAAAAAACAACATAAGCTCAAATGAGAATCAATGGCTTGGAGAAATAAAGGCAACATAATTGTCTTATTTTGTAATAATGAATTATATCAGATCAAGAGCTGGAGGAATGCTTTAAAATGTGTAGCTTATGTACTTACCAAAATTATATTCCCCAATGTTCCAATGGCCTGATGCTTGTAGCACAAATGGGAAGCATGCATGGGAATCCTGCGGAATCCCCATCATAGGAGAGTCATAGAATCATAAAGATGTACAGCATGGAAACAGACCCTTCGGTCCAACCCGTCCATGCCGACCAGATATGCCGACCAGATATCCCAACCCAATCTAGTCCCACCTGCCAGCACCTGGACCATATCCCTCCAAACCCTTCCTATTCATATACCCATCCAAATGCCTCTTAAATGTTGCAATTGTACTAGCCTCCACCACATCATCTGGCAGCTTATTCCATACACGTACCACCCTCTGCATGAAAAAGTTGCCCCTTATGTCTCTTTTATATCTTTCCCCTCTCACTCTAAACCTATGTCCTCTGGTTCTGGACTCCCCGACCCCAGGGAAAAGACTTTGTCTATTTATCCTATCCATGCCCCTCATAATTTTGTAAACCTCTATAAGGTCACCCCTCAGCCTCCGATGCTCCAGGGAAAACAGCCCCAGCCTGTTCAGCCTCTCCCTATAGCTCAGATCCTCCAACCCTGGCAACATCCTTGTAAATCTTTTCTAAACCCTTTCAAGTTTCACAACATCTTTCCGATAGGAAGGAGACCAGAATTGCACGCAATATTCCAACAGTGGCCTAACCAATGTCCTGTACAGCCACAACATGACCTCCCAACTCCTGTACTCAATACTCTGACCAATAAAGGAAAGCATACCAAACGCCTTCTTCACTATCCTATCTACCTGCGACTCCACTTTCAAGGAGCTATGAACCTGCACTCCAAGGTTTCTTTGTTCAGCAACACTCCCTAGGACCTTACCATTAAGTGTATAAATCCTGCTAAGATTTGTTTTCTCAAGATGCAGCACCTCGCATTTATCTGAATTAAACTTCATCTGCCACTTCTCAGCTCATTGGTCCATCTGGTCCAGATTCTGTTGTAATCTGAGGTAACCCTCTTCGCTTTCCACTAATTTTGGTGTCATCTGCAAACTTACTAACTGTACCTCTTATGCTCGCATCCAAATCATTTATGTAAATAACAAAAAGTAGAGGGCCCAGCACCGATCCCTGTGGCACTCCACTGGTCACAGACCTCCAGTACTCCAAAGAAATTATCCAAGAAACTGAAGATTTAACTGGGCAATTTATTTCTGACTGAAAGTTTCATTTTAAATTAGAGAATTCTGAGGGTTCAAGGAGCCATTTCAAATCAAAGTCCGAGTACTGCAATGGAAGGCCAAATTGAAGTCCTGCTGTGGATCTCAATCACTTTCCAACAACATATATAAATGAATATTGATGAAATTAATTAAAGTTGTTACTCAGGAAAAGTTAGTCTATTAAATACATAGTCTGACTTCTAAGTAACTATTCACACTGATCCAGAATCTATCTCAGTCTTAAATATACAGAAGGACTGTGACCTCACAGTTCACAACCCTCAAAGAATAAATTTCTCCTCATCTTAATCTTAAACTGTCACCCTTTTAATTTGAGACTGTGCCCTCTGCTCCTGGACTCTCCTATGAGGTGAAACAACTTCTCAGCACTTTCTTTATCACTCTCCTAATAAATCCTATATGTCTCAGTGAGCTCATCTCTCATTCTTCTAACCACCAATGAGTTCCAACCTGCTTCATTTTTACTCATATGACAATCCCTCCATCCTGGGGCTTACCCTCATTAACCTTCTCTGAAATGCCTCCAATGAAATAGTATCTTTCTTAAATAAGGGGACCAAAACTATTCTCAATATTCCAAATGTGGTCTCACCGGCACCTTGTACAGTTGAAGTAAGGGCCTTCCTGAAGAAGGGCTTATGCCCGAAACGTCGATTCTCCTGTTCCCTGGATGCTGCCTGACCTGCTGCGCTGTTCCAGCAACACATTTTCAGCTCTGATCTCCAACATCTGCAGACCTCACTTTCTCCTCCTATATTTCATTAGCCTTCCTGATTACCTGCTGCACTTCTGTGCTAGCCTTCTGTGTTTAATGTGCAGCATACCCCCAAGTATCTTTGTGTTGCAGCTTTCTGCAATTTTTCTCCAGTTAAATAACTCCCTATTCTGTTGCTCTCCCTCCCACCTTCACATGTTCCCACATCATACACCATTTTCCACCTTCTTCCCACTTAACCTATCAATATCTCCTTCCAATATTGAGTGAGCAACATCAGTTGTAGCTAGCCTAAATCTAACCTGTACCTCTTAAAGTAGGCGTGCATTGCGTCTGCTGCAGGTGCTGGGAATCATGATATCCCAAGAATGTTTCCATTATATCCCAAGAATATATCCCTCTCATTGAAGAAAAGGATACTCATTCACATCATATGTCCCATGCTTGAAGAAGCAGTTTAGTTGGAAATCTGAGTGCTGCAATGGAAGGTCAAATTGAGGTCCTGCAAGTAAGAAATGCCAAATGCATGATCCATTTTAGCTCCCTTGAGGTCGTTGAGATCAAAGATGCCAGTCTTCGGCCAATTTGATTCACTCCTTGTGGTATTAAGAAATGTCTGAAACTACTGGCTAACAGAAAAGGCTGTGGATCCTGACAACATTCCAGCAATTGTACTGAATATGTGCTTTGGAAGTAGGCAGACCACTTGTCAAGGTGTTCCAGTACATCTCGAATTCTGGCATCTACTTTTAAATGTGGAAAGTTTCCCAGTATGCCGTGTGTATGAAAAGCAGGACAAGTGTCCTCCTGATCCTCCCAACATGATGGAAAGGGTTAGCAATAGGGCTACCAAACAGCACTTGTTTAACAATGACCTGCCCCCAGATGAGAGTTTGCCTTCTGCCACAGCCAGTGTTGGAAGATGAATCCTCACCACTGCTCACCATAATGTATGAGCTATTTGGCAGATTGCTGCCACCAGCCTCCTTCCTCTCTGCTTGGTTTGAGGTGATAGAGGAAAACTATTTGGTATGCTAATGAAATGAGGCTCTCTTCTTAGCCAAAATATAGGGTTCTTTTTGCACAACAATGATTATGTGCAAGTAATGTTAATGACTATAAGAGAGACCTAGATGGTAGGACTTGCTCTTTCAACATTCTAAGCTGTTCTCCCACTGAGAAAGTGTGATATCATATTTGGGAGTACTTAAGGCACTCTTCCATATTAATCCATTCAGACCCTTCCACCATCATATAACACTCTGTTCCTGATTGCATCGTAGCCTTGGTGAAAGTCACTGACCTTGATACCGCAGCCACTTCTGATCAAGAATCGCATCAAGGAGCCAAACAAACCTGGAGTCAATGGAAGCCTCTTCATTAATTGGAGGATTTGGTTAGAGGTCAATCATCTCAGCCACTGTCATCATCAAAGGATTTCTGCAGGGGAGTGTTCTAGACCCAACTACCTTCTGCAGTTTTAATGCCCTTTCTTCCATCATGAAAGTTAGAAGTAGGATGTTGACTGATAATTGCACAATGTTCAGCACCATTCACTTCCCCTCAGATACTGAGGTAGCCCATATTCACATGCAGCAGATCTGGACAGCATGCTGCATTTGGCGGTTAAGAGATGAGTAGCAATCACATCATGCATGGCAATGACCATCTCCAATAAATGAGAATCTAAATTCAATACCAATTCCATTGCTAAAATCTATTCTATTAATATTCTGAACTGACTGGCCATGTAAAATACAATGGCTACAAGGGAAGATCAGAGGCTAGGAAGTCTGTGATGAGTAATTCAACTCCTGACTCCCAAAATCTACAAGGTACAAGTCAGGAAATGTGACAGAATAATCTCTATTTTCCTGATGAGTCTAGCTCTATTAACACTCAGGAAGCTTGACTTGACTGGCACCCATTCACCACCAATGTGCGGTGACACCAGTGCACACAATTTACAAAATACTGCAACTCACTCAGGCTCCTTCAATACTATCTTTCAAACACATGAATTCTACCATCAAAAAGGAGAAATGCAGCATTTGCACAGCAGCCACCACAACCTGTGAATTCCCTTCTAAAAAATATACCATTCTGAAATCATATTGTCGTTCATTTACTGGCACTGAGTTAGAATCCTGTAACTCCCATCATAAAAGCAATGTGGGTCTATCTAAACACTACTGCCCCAACCTCTATCCTATCGAAAGCCATGGACTGTGGAGTTAAGAAGCCAACTCATCATCTCCTTTAAATGCAATTAAGGATGTCAATAAATTTTGGCATAGCTGTTTCCCTATTAAGGATATATTTTAATAACTCCCATGGAAAACAGCAAATTCTTCCTCTCAAGACATTCCTTCCTCATATCCTATTCCTGCTACCCTCTCTTTTTTTACTTTTCTCGATGCTTAAGGTCTCTCTTGCTCTATCCTCATTTAGGTTTCAATGCCTCATATATCATTCCCAGCCTTATCTGTTCTCATATCCCCATATAGCTTCCAGAATTAATCTGCATTAAGGAAGCCAAAACACAAAATGTTGACAGCAAATACTTGATGGATAGAAATTTCTGGTCATTGCAATGAAGAACAAAAGGCTTTTTACCATAAAGGAAGGAAAGAAGCAATTCAACATTAAAGATGGTGAGGTAAAAATTAGCATTGCTTTAGGATGATAAATTGTGATTTTTTTTTTCCAAATTCAACAAGCTGGAAATGATCATGCCCCAGGAGAAAGTGAGGACTACAGATACTGGAAATCAGAGCCGAGAATGTGGTGCTGGAAAAGCACTTCAGGTTAGGCAGCATCCGAGGAACAGGAGAATCAACATTTTGGGCAAGAGACCTTAATCAGGAATGAGGCTTGTGAGCTGAGGGTGTGGAGAGATAAATGGGAGGGGGGTGGGGCTGAGGGGGAGGTAGCTGAGAGTGTGCTAGGTAGACGGATGGGGGGAATGATGGTGATAGGTGAGAGAGGAGGGTGGAGCAGATCGGACAGGTCATGAGGGAGGTGCCAAGTTTAAAGTTTGGAACTGGAATAAGCTGCGGGGAGGGGAAATGAGGAAACTGGTGAAGTCCACATTGATTCCGTGTGGTTGGGAGGGTGCCAAGTCGGAAGATGAGGCATTCTTCCTCCAGGCGTTGGGTGGTTAGGGAGTGGCAGTTGAGGAAGGCCAGGAACTACATGTCCTTGGCAGAGTTGGAGAGGGAGTTAAAATGTTCGGTCATGGGGCGGTGGGGTTGATTGGTGCGGACTCCTGGAGATGTTCTCTGAAGCGCTGTGCAACTAGGCTTCCTGTCTCCCCAATGTAAAGGAGACCAAATCGGGAGCAATGGATACAATAAGTGACATGTGTGGAAGTGCAGGTAAAACTTTGATGGACATGGAAGGCTCCTTTGGAGCCCTGGATGGAGGTGAGGGGGCAGGTGTGAGCACAGGTTTTGCAATTCCTGTGATGGCTGGGGAAGGCGGCTGGAGGGGAGGGTGGGTTGGTGGGGGGGCGTGGACCTGACAAGAGAGTCGCAGAGGGAATGGTCTTTATGTAAAGCGGATAGGGGAGGGGAGGGAAATATATCCCTAGTGGTGGGGTCCATTTGTAGGTGGTTGCAATGGTGGTGGATGATGTGATATATCACGAGGTTGGTGAAGTGGAAGGTGTAGATGGGGTAGCTGGGGGTCAATTCTGTCCTTGTTGTTGGAGAGATGGGGTTCAAGGGTGGACATGCAGGAAGTGGATGAGATGTACTGGAGGACATCATCGACCACGAGAGAGGGGAAATTGCAGTCTTAGAAGAAGGAGGCCATCTGGAATGTTTAATGGAATTGGCCCTCCTGGGAGCAGATGCAATGGAGGCAGAGGAATTGGAAATAAAGGATGTTGTTTTTAACAGGAGGCAGGGTGAGACGAGATGTAGTCCAGGTAGCTGTGGGAGTCATTGGATTTGTAGAAAATGTTCATGCTGAGTTGGTCACCGTTGATGGAGATGGAGAGGTCCAGGAAGGGGAGGGAGGTGTCTGAGATGGTCCAGGTGAACTTAATGTCAGGGTGAAATGTATTGGTGAAGTTGATGAACTGTTCAACCTCCTCATTGAAGCACGAGGTGGCACTGATACAGTCATCAATGCATCAATGTAGTGGAGGAAAAGGTGGGGAGTGGTGCCGGTGTAATTGTGGAAGACGGATTGTTCCATGTAATCAACAAAAAGACAGGCATAGCTGGTGCCAATGCGGGTGACTATGGCTACCCCTTTCATCTGGAGGAAATGGGAGGATTCAAAGGAGAAATTATTGAGGGTGAGGACCACTTCAGACAAACAAATAAGAGTGTCAGAGGAAGGGTACTGGTGGGAACGCCAGGAGAGAAAGAAACGGAGGGCTTGGAGGCCTTTGTCATGGCGGATGGAGGTTTATAGGGACTGGATGTCTATGGTGAAGATGAGGCATTGGGGGCCAGGGAATCAAAAGTGCTGGAGCAGGAGGACGGCGTGGGTGGTGCCTTTGCAGTTATGATAGAGTGTGGCCCTCAGCTGAGGCAGTTCACTTGGACCACCTCAGACACCTCCCATCCCTTCCTGGAACTCTTCTTCTCCATCAATAGTGGCCGACTCAACATGGACATCTTCTAAAAACCCACTGACTCCCACAGCTACCTAGACTACACCACCTCCCACCCTGCCTCCTGTAAAAACACTAACCCTTATTCCCAATTCCTCTGCCTCTGCCGCATCTGCTCCCAGGAGGACCAGTTCAACCAGATGGCTTCCTTCTTCAAAGACTGCAATTTTCCCTCCCACATAATTGATGATGCCCTCCAGTGCATCTCATCCACTTCCCACACCCCCGCCCTTGAACCCCACCCTTCCAACCACAACAAGGACAGAACTTTCCTAGTCTTCACCTTCTACTCCACCAACCTCCGTTGGTTAGAGAGTGGCAATGGAGGAGGCCCAGGATCTGCATGTCCTTGGCAGATTGGGAGGGGGAGTTGAAGTGTTCGGCAGTGGGGTTGATTGGTGTGGGTGTCCTGGAGATGTTCTTTGAAGTGCTCTGCAAGTAGATGTCCTATCTCCCCCAATGCAGAGGCGACCACATCGGGAACAACAGATACAGTAAATGGCATATGTGGAGGTGCAGGTTTTTTCTGCCACCTACAAATGGACCCCACCACCAGAGATATATTTCCCTCCCCTCCCCATCTGCTTTCCATAAAGACCATTCCCTCTGCGACTGTCTTATCAGGTCCATGCACCCACTAATGCACCCTCCCCTCCTGGCACCTTCCCCTGCCACTGCAGGAATTGCAAAACCTGCACCCATATCTCACCCCTCAACTCCATCCAAGGCCCCAAAGGAGCCTTCCACATCCATCAGAGTTTTATCTGCACTTCCACATATGCCATTTACTGTATCCGATGTTCCCAATGTGGTTCCTCTTCATTGAAGAGACAGGATGCCTACTTGCAGAGCGCTTCAGAGAACATCTCCAGGAAACCCACACCAACCAACCCCACCACCCCGTGGCTGAACACTTCAACTCCCCCTCCCACTCTGCCAAGGACATGCAGATCCTGGGCCTCCTTCATCGACACTCCCTAACTACCCAACGCCTGGAGGAAGAAAGCCTCATCTTCTGCCTTGGGACCCTCCAACCACACGTGCGTAATGTGCATTTCACCAGTTTCCTCATTTCCCTTGCCCCCACCTTATCCCAGTACCAAGCCTCCACTTGCACCGCCCTCCTGACCTGTCCTACCTGGCCACCTTCCTTCCTACCTATCGACTCCACCCTCCTCTCTGACCTATCACCATTACCCCCACTTTCATCTACCTATCACATTCTCAGCTACCCTCCATTCCAGCCCCACGCACTCCCATATATCTCTCTAACACCTCGACTCACAAGCCTCACTCATGGTGAAGGGCTCTTGCCCAAAACGTCGATTCTCCTGCTCCTCAGATGCTGCCAACTGACCTGCTGTGCTTTTCCAGCACTACATTCTCAACAATGATCATGCCCCAGTCTACTTAGAGTCAGGGTTTGAAATGTGGAGTCAATTCTCACAAAGGAAGAGAATTGGGGTTCCCCATGGGAAAAAAACAAACTATTATTATGAGTTAAAATGAAAGGTAACAGGGAAAACAAATTTCAAAGGAAAGTATTTGTCTTTTCATGCACAGTATTGTATTTTTCAATGTGCAGTATCTTTGGATTGTTTGAGGCTTGTTGACAAATTAGCATATGCGGGAATGAACTGAAATTTATACAGTTGGTATCAACCAAGTGAATCCCAGTGGAAAGAATCCACACTTCCAGCAGGACGTACAAATGATGCAGGAATCCTTCCAAATTTAATCAGGATTAGCATGGGAAATGCTGCCTTGCATATTTTACCCCTTAATCTGTGCCAATAATTTTAATGAGGTATTCATTCCCATTTAAAATTTCAAAATTTCCTTTGGCTTCATTACTTCTGAAGCAAATTTCATTGTATCACCTGCTTTCTTTGTCAATGATATGCACTAGAAAATAAAATGATAATCTAATTTTAGACCAGAAATTATTATCAATTAAGATTTGCTCCACATGTGCTTTCCATCAATGTCGTTTTTCTTCTTCCTCCGCAATCTCACCTCCTTTCCCACAGCGTCGGATGCCCTAATCAATGTCATCATCACTTACTGTCCAACTTCTATAACTCTCCTTGCTGGCATTTCCACCTGCAATCTCGAGAAATTATGACTCATTTGCTTCAGTGACCAACATTCCAAGTAGCTGTAATGTCTGCGGTACCATTCCTATGTCCTTTATAATCTCAGTGTCTCCAGTAGCACATTGTGAAATACGTTTGCCCTTACTTTTATATCTGTACGATTTCACACCCCCACACCGAACAATTATACTAATAAACGTGTCCCCACATACACCCTCAAACGTCTCAGTTCTGGTTTAATTCCATGGCCCAAATTATTACATTTCAAAAATCACAAATCACCGATTCATACAACACCTGCATCCGATGACAGTGAAAGTTCAGAAGAGAACCTCTGCCACTCACAGCCACAGTCCTGATAGTATAGAGTCCATATTAATGTCATGCTGCAGTTAACTCCTAATGAAGCTGAACATGGCAAATGAACCTCCAGCAAACTTCAACCAGTCCCAAAGCCTAACGTTTACTGCATTTCCTCATTACCCTGGGGATTCCTGCACTGTTAAAAAACATACAATCTGACTGGGAAAGAACACCAACAAGTTCCAGGATTTTGACCCAGTTGATGATGAAGGAATGTTATGCATTTCAAGGTCAGGTTGTACCTCTGAGATTACTCTAAGAAAATGCTATGGCATTAACGCAAAAAATAAAATGGGGCTATCAAAGAAGCAAGCTTGTCTTGCTAAATCCTCAGTCGACATCACTAAAACACATCATTTCACTTATTCTGGGATCCTGTGGTGTGCAAATTGTTTTTCAAAAAAATACTTTAATTAATCGAAAGCACTCAAGATGCTCCAAAGTCCTGTGTACTAATACAGTTTTCTATCTAACGTGTATTTATAATTTCCCTTTTTCTCTCTCCCTTTAAATCTCAGCAAAGTGACTATTCTCGACATACAACCAGAGACTGTGACTCTTGGCATGCAATCCAGTTCATTTTTAATTCTGTCCTCAGCCCGTATCAATATGTGCATTTCCAGAAGTCACTATATGTCAGTCAGGAGCAAGGATGGTGGCCCACTTTCCCCACTATTGCCTGACAATCCTGAGGCCAAATTGTAGAACTCTCTGTAGTTCTTTATCTGCTAATGAGCAACTAAATTAGAACAGAACAGAATGGCAAATGTTCCTGTATTAAGGGGCTTGCTACTACAACACATGGTGCAATTATCCTTTTATCATTGCAAAAGAATCCTCTTTCAACATTTTCTTTCACTTACCCTTCCTTATAACTGTCACTATTAATTAAAAGTGGCATTTACTTCCCCTGTGCTACTTTAAAAGCCAAAACTAAAATTGTAGATATCCAACTATTGAAAGGGAGCAAACTCTTCGCTACAGGCGTATATTCACCTGTGAGATCCAGTACGGAAGCCAGCAACTAATCATTTCAGTTCAATTATTTGTATTTAATCAAACGAGAGTGATGAGCGGTTGCATTCAGTTGAAGTTCTGAGTGGCTGAGTGCACACACAGACACATACACACATTTGGGTCTCAAAGCAGCTATTGCTGACATACTGAGCATGTATTGAGTCAGTCCAAATTAGCTGAAATATGTGTGGTTTTATTGACAGGATTGAGAATGGACTGCAGAGCATTGATTCTTAATTCCAACATAACAATAAAGACAGATTCTTCAACTGACAGCATTGGTCTCTGATTTTCCTTAAGAAGATTTTCAATCTATTTATGTAATGGATGAAAGGATTATATTTTGGGCTTGTTTCTATGGTTACCGTTACTAATGCAGGAGACTTGCTAACAGAGGCAGTAGAAAATGCTGTCACCATAGAAGTAAAATACCACATTAGGTGACTCAGTGAGTCTCAGTATTCATTTAAATAAGCACTGTGGATGAAAATAAATAAATGTAATCAGGACACTTTAGCAGCTAATGCTAAGCAAGTTGACAGTCTGTACATGTGATTTATTTAGAAATAAAAAGAAACTTACATTTTTACAATCATTTCAGGTCGTCATTTTGCATATACATATTTTGTGATGCCAGTCTGTGTTGCGCCTGCATGAAGATTTGTCAATTATTTGCCAGTGAGCTTTAAATATGTTAGGAATGGAGTATAATTAAAGATGAAAGCAGTTTGTCAAGATAGTTCCCTTAGGTACAAGGTCTGGAGTTCCTATCTCTGCACATGTTTGCTTGTTATACTGCAAAAATTTTAATGTCTAATGCTTGATGTTATATGGCTGCCTTATTTCCATGGATACAGACAGTCTGGTGGAAGGGTTGTAAGGTCCAGTTAACTTAATTAAAGTAGATGTTATTATCGTTTATCTCCTTTGCTCTAGGATTGCGAATGGAAGTCTGCATCAAGTATGGGAGAAGGTGGCTTGATCTGCCCAGGTGTGTCTCTCTCTCTCTGAATTAAAATACATTCCCAGACTTTATTCTCAGAATCTGACAGGAAATATAAATGTATATTTAACATGCATATTTAACTGTGCTAATATCAAGTCTATTTATAATATGTCACGCTGATTATTTTAAATGGATTTGATAATTTAATTGCAATCTAAAACCAAAATGTCACTAAAATCACAACTCAATTTCATTACTATGGCAAATCCAACAGATGTTGTCAGCATGACACAAGTAACCATAGCTTGATTGAGTGCCTGAAATTACATAAGAAATTCTCAAAGTATATTTCTTAATTTTAAAGAAAAGTGAGTTCTCAGAGATTCCGTTCCTGGGTACTTTGTTCTGGGCGAGTCCAATAGCAGTCCTGCAGATGAGAAATTAAAGCAACAATTATATTCAAACAAACCGTGCGACTCTTTAAATGCTCTCTACTCCCGAAATGACTAAATATCATGACAAGAGAGTGAGGGAAGAAATAATTGAACTGTATGCAAAAGAGCAGAAACTGGCAATATAAAAAAGATTGTACTTTTTTTGCCTTCTATGCTGTTAGGTCTCATCACTGATGAGAGACATATGCAATTTACAGAATCTCACAGCAGAAAGCAACCAAGAAAAAAAAAACAAGAGGCGTAAAACTAGTTACTGGCTTCCTGAGCATAAACCAAGAACATAAAAAATTCCATTAAATGTCCCCCAAAGACCTGAACACGTTTATTATATTTCATTTCTCTACAAAAAGGAGCAAGATATTGCACCTAGGATATTAACAAGGCACTTTAGTAGCATTGACAGAGGGCTAAAGAAACATGTTTATGATCATGTTATTTTTCACAAGCTATTGGCCTCATTTAACAAGGTAAGTGTGATAATGAAGAAGAATATCTTTTGAACAAAACAAGAGCAGCAAACCAAAACCAATTTGACGTATTAGCAGATTACAATGTTGATCGGCTCTGATTGTGGCTAAGTGGGTTGTCATTCTTATGATGAAATCACTCCAGTCAGGAGCACAGCATATTTCAACCTCTGAGTCAGATAAGTACACTGACAATTAATGTAGAGCAAGGTTATTTTTACAACTGCCCTTTGGAGGTAATGAATTTTAATAATTTAATGACAATTTATCAAAATAAAAAGTTGGTGAAAAGATTTTGCAGCCCAGAGAGTTGTGCAAGGAAGAAGGATTCCTAAACTGCTACAGCATGGAACTGTTTCAATAGCTGGCTGCAGAATTTTCGCAATGTTAAAGGTCTCTTAATCCTAAATGTTTGTCCATTTATCACAGGTTCCTAGTAACTCTTTTGTCTTTAAAAATATTGATTAGAGAGATCCCAGAAACAAAGTTCCTGTCATGAATCACAAGGTGGGAGTTAAATTGTTTCTTTTTTTCATTTTTAATTTGAATTATTGTTGTCATATGTACCAAGATACAGTGAAAAATATTGTTTTGTGTGCTAACCGGACAAATTATATTTTATCTAAGTACATCAGGGTAATAGAATAGACTGCAGAATATAATATTACAGCTACAGGGAAGGTGCAGAGAAAAATCAACTCTAATATGCAAGAGATCCTTTCTTAAGTCTGATAGCAGGAAGGAACAAGCTGTTCTTGAATCTTGGTATGTGTTTCCAAACTTTTGTAACTTCTGCCTGATCTAAGCGGATGAGAAAGAGTATAGCCAGGCTGGGAGGGGTCTTCGATTTTGTTGGCTGCTTTCCCGAGGCAGCGGGAGGTGTAACCGGAGTCAGTGGAAGGAAGGCTGGTTTGTGTGATAGATTGGGCTGTATTCCCAGCTCTCTGTAGTTTCTTGTGGTCTTGGACAGAGCTCTTGCCCTACCAAGCTGTGATGTATCCAGACAGGATTCTTTCTGTGGTGCATCTCTAAAAATTAGAAGTCATTGTGGATATGCTGAATTTCCTTGACCTTCTGAGGAAGTAGAGACATTGGTGTGCTTTCTTGAAAGTAGCATCAACGTGGATGGACGGAGGTACTTACCAAAAATGTCATTGTGACACCAAGGAAAATCTAGTCCATGTTGGTTGGAGCAAAAACATCAACATGGACTGTTTGGACTGAATCATCTGAATATCTTGTATAATTCTATGAATAAAATTATCACAAGGAGAATTGTCACCCTTCACCACCATCAACATCAAGGATTAGAATGAATTCTTACAGCAAGAGATAATTTTACAGAAAATAAGTATTACCTTGCTCATTGGTACAATATACTCTCAACAAAATGTACTTTACCAATAATGCTTGGTCTATGCCATCTCCAGGATTGGATTTTGTTGCCTAAGGGGATTGGAGAGTAATGATCCTGGTTTTACACTCACCAACCACGGGAGACACTTTCCAAGCATCTCGTGTATCATACTCTGTTAAAATTATACACATTTCAAAGAGATCACCTCTCATCCTCCTAAACTGTAGTGAATATAGGCTTAGTTGAACCAACCTCTCAAAAGAGGGCACATCTGCCATCACAGATATCAGGCCAGTGAGCATCTTCTGCACTTCCGCTATACTAGGAATATATCTTTTCTTAAGTAAGCAGATCTAAACTGCATACAATACTCTAGGTGTGGTTATATCAAGGCCCTGTATATCTGTGATATGTCATCTCTCCTGAATTCAAGTCCGCATGCAACAAAGGTCAGTACAGCATTTGCCTTCCTAATTGCTTGCTAATTGCTTATTTTCATTGATTGGTGTACAAGGACACCCAGAACTCTTTGGAGACTCACATTTCCCAATGTATCACCATTTCAACAGTACTCCACCTTTCTGTTTTTCACAGCAAAGTGTTTAAACCAAGACAAATGAGAACTGTTAACTGGGCCCAAAGAACAAATGGACCAGTAGCGTATGTGAGTGTTGATTTGTATCGTTCATCGTGTCAGCATTCTCATCTCTAGCCAAAGTGTTAATGAACACTAGTTTTGGTATTTTTTTGTTCTCCTTCATCCTCTTCTATCTGAAGAAAACAGCTGTTTTATGAAAAGTGCCCCCTTAATCCAAATGCACGTATTGATATACTTTATTTCTTGGACCCAGTTTTACTCTGTGTCAATCACTGTTGAATATTATGTCCTCAATAGTTAAAGAATGGGTAGCTGATGTGTAACCACACCTCTGTCTGTCTGTCACTTTGGCTGAGTTTATCTAACACTGGGTGCCATTTGTTAACTCTGCCAGACACTTGTACAAATAAGAGGGTCCACAAACTGCTACAAGAATTCTCCTTGGCCATTATTTTGTTTCACATCGGCCTCTAACTGCTGCGAACCGTTTACATGTTTTGCCAGAGAGGGAAGAGAATCAGCTTTCTGTCAGGTAGCCTCATACTGTGCCTGTTGGTTCTATAAGAATTGTAGAATATTTCTGAAAAGTGCTATTTCTCGTATCCTACACATCAAGCCCTGCAGTACCTCCTCTATCCTAACATTACTGCTCCACTCAGTAATTGTCAATTTCCATTTGGTCATAATTATTTATCCACTCCTCAAATTTAACCAAAATCCCTGCAGCTTTGAGCTGAACTATTCGGGGGAGAATTTGGCTCAGTATTGTTTCTAGGCTGGGGAATCGCAATGCATGTTTAACCCGCACACCATATCCATTTGATGAAGGCAGAATGCTAACTTCACGCGGCATCGTTATCTAAATAATTTCAGCAAACTGCCCAGCATAGAAAATGCTGCTGACTGCCTGCAGACTCAACAAAGGGTCAGCAAAGCACACAGTAAACAAGATTCACAGCTGGTCTGGTCTCTTAAAGAGGAACTGCACACATACAATACAAATTGTTGCTGACTTTCTGCAGAGGAAAACCACAATAAATGGAACATTAGCCAAGGGAGAGAATCCAGCTGTACTGTTGCAATCTTGCAGCATTTTGGTGATGGAGGTGGAAAGGAAGGAAGTGCAATGTTCCTAGAGCACTGAGAAGACAATATGAGCAATTTGTATGGAAGTCAATCCTGGCCCTGAAAACCAAGGTGTACTCAGGGAACATGATCATTCACCTCATGTGGGTTATCACATGATTGGATCTTTGCAAGGCACCTCCTATTTACTATTCAACCAACATCTCATTCTGCCCATTAATCACCGTCTCATGACAAATATGTTGGCAATTCAGCAGCGATGTTTAATATTCAGATACAACACCTCATCATCACATGGATGCTTATGCTGCCAGTTTCAGGGAGAATAGGGTTGAAAAACATATCAGCCATGATAGAATAGTGGAGCAGACTTAATGGGCCGAATGGCGTAATTGAGCTTCTATATCTCATGCTCATGTATCTTATGGTCTTCTTATTCACCTCTTCCTGCCTCCACACACCTCCAGCTGATCAGCAATGAGATGCACATCCGGCAAACTCATTGCAACCCATGCACTGAAGTTATTCCCTCCCATTTGTTGGGAAAGGTTGGCCATCAGATTTAAGAGTAACAGAGAATTGGCTGGGGCATTGGCGGAGCAACAGTGCTTCATCTCTCGAGCCAGTGATTACTCAGGTTGTTGCATCCTGCATCAACAAGTGTGTTCAGAATGATAGTATCATCTCTTCTCAATACCCACCTCACTCTCATTCTGCTCTCTGACATGGAGTGACAGCAGAGATGGAAAAGCATTGAAGCATGGACCTCTTGCTCTCAAACAAAAATCCCTACCCTCACTTCAACCCATGCCTTCTGTATATATGCTTTCCAAAGCCCAAAAATCAGATCCAGTCACTACACCCTGAACATGGGCTAAAACAGGCTGCTGATAAAGAAGCAGCAGCACTCGATGTGACACCCACAGCCATCAGTTTAGATACTGATGCTGAACAAACATGAGAAGGTTGTGTAAACGTAGGACCAGCACATAGTGAGCTGCAATGAATGAGTGGGCTGTAAACTTACAGAAAGAAAGACCAGTTAATCTGTCAGCTCACCCGTGGGCAGGATTTCAGAGTGATTTCATTGCATAGGATTAAGATAACTACAATGAGCGATAGGAGAATGCTGATGAGCATATCTACTGAGATGCTAAGTGTATTGGCAAGTTCTAACCTGCCCTGGTAGTGTTAATATTTATGTAATTGTTCCAGTTCAGTTTCTGAGTCAAAAAGTGTGGCGCTGAAAAAGCACAGCAGGTCAGACAGCATCTGAGGAGCAGGACAGTCGACGTTTTGGACATAAACCCTTCATCGGGAATGTGGTGGGGGATAGGGCTGAGAGATAAATAGGAGGGTGAGGTGGGGCTGGGGGGAAGGTAGCTGGAAGGCAATATGGGGGTGGAGGTAGGGGTAATTGTAATAGGTTAGTGGGGACGGTGGAGCAGATAGGTGGAAAGGAAATGGACAGGTACGTCAGGTCAAGAGGGCGGTGCTGAGTTGGAGGGTTGGATCTAGGATGAGGTGGGGAGAGGGGAAATTTGGAAACTATTGAAGTCGATGTTGATGCCATGTGGTTGAAGAGTCCGAAGGCGGAAGATGAGGGGTTCTTGCTTCAGCTGTTGGGTGGTTTGAATGTTGGATGATAGGGTTCAATGACAGCAATGCAATTGAACATTAAGGGGAGATGGTCAGGTCCTCCTTTGTTGAGATGATCATTACCTTGGTGCGATTCCATTGTGCAAATAGGACATGCTACCAAACAGGTCGAGCCCGACATTTGCCTACATTTTGTCGCTGATGGGTCATGTCTACTTTATAACCGAAGGAGTCACAAATGGTACCAAAGACGCTGGGAGGCCACATAATGATGTTTACACACCCAGAAGACTGGCCTCCAACAATCACAGGCATCTTCCTTTCTGCTTATTATAATTCCAGCCAGTGAAAACATTTCCCCTGATTTCCAATGACTTTGATTTTACTCGAGTGCATTGATGCCACACTGGGTAAGATATACTATGAAAATGTATCATTAAAGATGGCTTAAAGCCTAAAGCTGAGTGGTCATGCCAAATCCAAAATTGAGCATTGGTGAGAAACGATTGGTGAGTATTTGGTGCTTCAGAACACAAAAAATGACAACTCCCATTGATTTGCTGATGGTTCAAAGTATTAGTTGTCCAGATAGACTTTATCTATTTTTTTCCATGGAGGAAATACATCAGTAGTTTCATACACTGCCAGGGAGAGGCCAGTGTTCCAGCTGTACTGGGACAGCTTGGCTGGAGGCACACCTAGATCCATAATATAAATCTTCAGGACTACAGCCAGGATCATGTTGAGGCGCATGACCTATGCTCTTTCTTGTGCACTCAACTGGTTCTTTAATTACATGAAATTAATTGGATTGTCTGTGATGGACATCTGTGATGCTGAGATTTTCAAGATGAGGCCAAAATATGTCATCAACTCAACACCCCAGGCTTCAACATTACCACTTTCATGTACTGGGGTGCTAGGTCAGCTGTCATTGAGGATGACAATGTCCATGGACTGTCCTCCTCCAATTAGATAAGTGAAAGGACTGCAGAATTTTGTTCTGACCTCATGGTTGAAAGATCACTTAACTCTGTCTTTAGCAATTTGCTTCCACTGCTCATATGAACTCCCACCTTATAGTTTCAGCATGTTCACACCTTTTAGGTGATGCTTTTGAATGCGCTTTTCTACATTCCTCACTGAATTAGGGTTGATCTTCTGATTAATAGTAATGTTAAAGTGAGGTCAATGCAAGGCCATGTGTTCCAGATTATGGTAGAATGAGATTCCTCTGCTGCTGATGGCACATACATTAGCATTTGATGGATGCCCAGTTTTGAGCTACTGAGTCTGAGTTTATTCCACTTAATAAAAAGGAGGGTATCCTCAGTGTGAAAATGGGACTTTGTCTCAACAAGCCTGTCAAGGACAGAACGTCCCTGGTGCTCACTTCCACCCTACAAACCTCCGCATAAACCAAATCATCCGCCAACATTTCCGCCACCTTCAAAAAGACCCCACCACCAGGGATATATTTCCCTCCCCACCCCTTTCCGCCTTCCGCAAAGACCGTTCCCTCCGTGACTACCTGGTCAGGTCCACCCCCCCCTAC
>NC_057715.1:5247625-5279529 GCF_004010195.1 Chiloscyllium plagiosum | reverse complement strand
CCTCCTCTAGCTTATCTCTCCACGCTTCAGGCTCTCTGCCTTTATTCCTGATGAAGGGCTTTTGCCCGAAACGTCGATTTTGCTGCTCGTCGGATGCTGCCTGAATTGCTTTGCTCTTTCAGCACCACTGATCCAGAAGCCTGTGCTATGGTCACTCCTAATAATATTATCAATACCTTTGCATCTGAACAGGTAGATGGTGAGAATGAGGTCACCTAATGTTGTCTCTTACATTGGTTTGGTCACCACCCATTGCCAGCCCAGTTTACTTTTTCAAATATTTATCCAATTCCTTTTGAAAGATATAATTGAATCTGCTTCTGACATAATTTATGTGGATCAATTTACCACATGGAATAAAGATTCCTACCTGCTCTCAGATCCTTTTGCTAATTGTCTTCAGTTTGGCCAGCCCTCGATCCTTCAGGACTTAGCTAACAGAGTTAGTAGTGGTACCAATGAGGAGAAAGTGACGTCCACAGGTGCTGGAGATCAGAGTTGAGAGTGTGGTGCTGGAAAAGCACAGCAGGTCAGTCAGCATCTGAGGAGCAGGAAAATTGACAATTTCGGCTTTGGCCCGAAACGTTGATTCTCCTGTTCCTTAGATGCTGCTTGTCCTGCTGTGCTTTTCTAGCAACACACTCTCGAGTGGCACCAATGAGTCATTCTTTGTGATGGACACTGATGTACTCTCCTCCATATTCTCACAATTCTCCAGGAAAATAACTGAACTCTGTGTTTTCTATTTTAACCTTATTGTAACTATAAACAATACTTTATTGATAGCTTCTAGTTTTGCTATTTCTTCTTCATGAATCAGTTAGTGAAACTAAAATTGAGAGAGACGTAAAACTGGTGTTTTATTTGTTATCATCCATGTTAGTCAAACAACCCCCAGTGTACCTGTGTTCAGACTAGCTGTGCCTGATATCACCGTAACCACATGCAGAATTCTAGAAATTAAGGAATCATGTCAACTTTGGAATTTCTTTTCTGTAATTCAAACAATATCAATGAGCAGTTTGATAGGTACTAAGCTCTATGGTGCTATTTGCAACTTTTGATATTCTGACCTCATAACTCAGTACTTGAAAATTTATTTGATTGGTATATAATTCCACTGTTGATTTTTCAGTGCTCTCCTTCCCTGATCATTCAGCTCCTGTTTATTTCCACCAATCATCGGTTCAACCTTCTGTTTTTTGCTTGATTATTATTGATTATTCAGAAAGCTGGATTTGACAGAATGCCATAGATTCATTTAGCATAGAAGGAGCTATTCATTACATTAAACCAGCTCCACAAAAGATCTATGCAAATAGTTCCAATCACTTCATCTCCATCAATAGTCCTGGAGTTACTGTTTTTTCAAATATCTATCCAATTCCTTCTGAAAGATTCAATTGCATTTGATTCCAACTTAATTTCTGTCAATCAATTCACCACATGGAATAAAGATTCTTACCTGTCCTCAGATCCTTTTGCCAATTGTTTTCAATTTGGCCAGCCCTCAATCTACACCATTTGAAGCTCTCATAATTTAAACACACAATTGTTTTTCCAGTTGATCCTACCGTCTTTTAGTTCAACTTATATTGTGCACTTATTCCTGACCACACCTACTGTTCAACACTTGCCTCTCATATAAAAGAATCATAGAATGACTACAGCACAAGAGGACTACGTTTTGGGAATTGTATCTAGGCTTGCTCTTCCAGGAACTAGTCACCTCGTGCCAAACTCCTGCCTTTCTGTCTGCATGATTCCCTATTCAAATAATAATCTAATTCCCTTTTAACTGCTATAATTGAACCTGCTTCCACCACTTTCCTAGACAATGTATTCCAGATCCTAACCGTTTGCTGTGTGAGAAAATTCCATATGAAACTTTATTCTGTGTACATTATTTGTTGTTAAAATTACTTATCAGTAAATATCAGAAAATATCATAGAAATCTAACTTTATTTAAGGCATGTGTTAATACTATTCCAATATAATTTGACGAAGCACTCAATGGGACCACCCTAAGTATACATCCTTGACCAAACATCAATTCCTCCTAAAAGTTAATAAGGAGAGAAGCAGAACTGTGTTTAGGAAATGATTTCTGATGCAGTTGAGGAACTTTAACCTTTACACACTTCTCTCCTGTGGACAGCCGATATTAAATTTCGTCCTTTCCTGATGAAGTGCCTTTGTTCAAAACATCAATTCTCCTTTTCCTTGGATGCTGCCTCACTGGCTGTGCTTTTCCAGCACCACACTCCCAACATTAGGTTAGATTAGATTCGCTACAATATGGAAACAGGCCATTTGGCCCAACAAGTCCACACCAGTCCCCTGAAGAGTAACCCACCCAGATCCACCTCCTCCCTTTATTTAGACCTGACTATGGGGTAACTAATGCACCTAACACAATGGGCAATTTAGCATGACCAATTCATCTGACCTGAACATCTTTGGATTGTGGGAGGAAACCAGAGCACCTGGAGAAAATGCATATAGACACGGGAGAATGTGCAAACTCCACATAGACAGTCGCCCACGGCGGGAATCGAATCTGGGTCCCTGGCGCTGCGAAGCAACAGTGGTAACCACTGAGCCATTGTACCACCCACTCTGAGATTCATAGAATCCCTCCAGGGTGGAAACAGACCCTTCAGCCCACAAGTCCATACTAACCCTCCGAAAAGTATCCCACACAGACCCATTCCTCTACCCTATTACTCTACTTTTAACCCTGATTAAGGCACCTAACCTACATATCTCTGAACACTATGGGCAATTTAGCTTGGCCTATTCACCTAACCTGCACATCATCAGAGTGTGGGAGGAAACCAGAGCACCCATAGGAAACCCACACAAACATGTGGAGAATGTGCACACTCCACACAGACAGTCATCCGAGGCTGGAATCAAACCCGGGTCCCTAGCACTGTGAGGCAGCAGTGCTAACCACTGAGCGACCGTGCCACCCCAAAATTAAATTTCATCTGCTGTCTGTCCACCCATTCAACCAACTGTTTATATCCTTTTCAGGTTTGAGACCACTCAGCTCATAGTTCACAATATTTCCAAGTTTGTAAACTTTGAAATTATGCCTTGTAAACAGGGTCTTGGTAATTAATATGTATCAGGAAGAGTGGGGATTCTAAAAATGAACTATGGGGAACTCCATTATAAATCTTTCTCAATATGAGAGATAACCATTCATCATTACTCTAATTAATTTCCCACATTTTTTTATCACTCAACTAATGTTAACATCCAGGCGGCTACTGTGCCTTTTATTCCATAAGCCCTAACTTTGTTTTGATGACTGCTTGGGCTACACTTTAGCAAATAACTTTCGGCAGTCTATGTAAATCACATCATCAGAATTACCCCTATCAACCTTCTCTATTACCTCAACAACAATCTGATGCAAATGAATTGAACACAAATTGTCCTGAGCAAATCTGTACTGGATTTCTTTTTATTAAACTATATATTCCCATGTGAGTATTAAAATTGTACAGAACTATTGTTTCCAAAATCTTCCCCCTCATCCATGTGAAAGTAACTGGCCTGTCGTTGCTGGGTGTATCTTTGCACCATTTCTTGAACAAAGAAGTGACCCGTGTTCTTCCCCAGTTTTCTGGCACCATCCTGATCGAAGGAAGTTTGGAAAATCATAGTTAAAAATCACACAACACCAGGTTATACTCCAACAGATTTATTTGGAAGCACTAGCTTTTGGAGCACTGCTCCTTCATCAGGTGGTTGTAGAGTATAAGATCATAAGACACAGAATTTATAGCAAACGTTTACAGTGTGATGTAACTGAAATTATATATTGAAAAAGACCTAGATTATTTGTTAAGGCTCTCATCTTTTAGAATGAACATGTTGGTTTCAGTTCTTTCATATGTACATCACAGAACTTTTTTTAAAATTACATTCTCCATACCAGGCAACATCCTCGTAAATCTCCTCTGAACCCTTTCCAAAGCTTCCAGATCCCTCCTATAATGCAGTTACTAGAACTGCATGCAATATTCCAAATGTGTCCACACCAGAGTTTTGTACAACTGCAGTATGATTTTCTGGTTCTGAAACTCAATCCCTCTACCAATAAAAGCTAACACACCATATGCTTTCTTAACAACCCTATTAACCTGGTTGGCAATTTTCAAGGATCTATGTACCTGGACACCGAGATCCCTCTGCACATCTACACTTCCAAGAATCTTAACATTAGCCCAGTACTCTGCATTCCTGTTGCTCCTTCCAAAGTGAATCACCTCACACTCCATCTGCAACCTCTCAGCCCAGCTCCGCAGCTTGTCTATGTCCCTCTGTAATCTACAACATCCTTCATCACTATCCGCAAATTTATTAACCCATCCTTCTGTGCCTTCATCCAGATCATTTATAAAAATGACAAACTACAGTGGACCCAAAACAGATCCTTGTGGTACCCCACTAGTAACTAAATTTCAGAATGAATATTCCCCATTAACCACCAACCTCTGTCTTCTTTCAACTAGCCAGTTTCTGACCCAAACCATTAAATCACCCTCAATCCCATGCCTCAGTATTTTGTGCAATAGCCTAGCATGGGGAACCTCATCAAATGCATTACTGAAACCCATATACACCACATCAACCGCTTTACCCTCATCCACCTGTTTGGTCACCTTCTCAAAGAACTAAATACGGTTTGTGAGGCATGACCTACCCTTCACAAAAACATGTTGACTATCCATCATCAACTTATTCCTTTTTAGATGATTATAAATCCTATCTCTTTTAACCCTTTCTGACACTTTGCCCATAACCGAAGTATGGCTCACAGGTCTATAATTTCCAGAGTTGTCTCTGTTCCCCTTCTTGAACCAGGGAACAACATTTTCTATCCTCCAGTCTCCTGGTACTATTCCTGTCAATAATGATGACATAAAAATCGAAGCCAAATCTCCTCCCTGGCTTCCCAGAGAATCCTAGAATAAATCCCATCTGGCCGAGGGGACTTATCTATTTTCACACTTCCCAGAATTGCTAACACCTCCTCCTTATGCATCTCAATCCCAGCCAGTCTAGTAGCCCGTATCTCAGTACTCTCTTGTACCACATTGTCTTTTTCTAGTGTGAATACTGATGAAAAGTATGCACTCAGCACTTCCCCTATCTTCTCTAACTCCACTCACAATTTCCCACTACTATGCTTGACTGACCCTAATCTGATTTTCGTCATTCTTTCATTCCTGACATACCTGTAGAAGACCCTAGGGTTTTCCTTGATCCTACCTGCCAATGACTTCTCATGGCCCCTCCTGGCTCTTAGCTCTCTCTTTACGTCCTTCCTGGCTGACTTGTAACTTTCAAGTGCCCTAACTGAGCCATCGCATCTTATCCTAACATAAGCCGCCTTCTTCCTCTTGACAAGAGATTCAACTTCTTTAGTAAACCATGGCTGCAGCATTCGACAACTTCCTCCCTGCCTGACAGGTACATACTTATCAAGGATCCACAGTAGCTATTCCTTCAATAAGCTCCACATTTCAACTGTGCCCATCCCCTGCAGTTTCCTTCCCCATCCTATGCATCCTAAATCTTGCCTAATTGCATCATAATTGCCTTTCCCCCAGCTATAACTCTTGCCTTGCGATATTCACCTATGCCTTTCCATCACTAAAGTAAACATAACCAAATTGTGGTCACTATCACCAAGTGCTCACCTACCTCTAAATCTAACACATAGCCGGGTTAATTACCCAGAACCAAATCTAATGTGGCCTTGCCCCTCATTACCCTGTCTACATAATGTGTCAGGAAACACTCCTGCACACATTGGACAAAAACTGACCCATATAAAGTACTTAAACTATAATATTCCCAGTCAATATTTGGAAAGTTAAAGCCCCTCATAACAACTACCCTGTCACTCTCTCTCCTATCGAGAATCATCTTTACTATCCTTTCCTCTACATCTCTGGATCTATTTGGAGACCTCTAGAAAACTCCCAGAGGGTGACCTCTCCTTTCCTGTTTCTAACCTCAGCCCATACTACCTCAGTAGAAGAGTCCTCAAACGTCCTTTCTGCAACCGTAATATTGTCCTTGACGAACAAGGGCCCCCTCTTTTACCATCCTCTCTGTTCTTGCTGAAACATCCAAATCTCGGAATCTGCAATAACCATTCCAGTCCCTGCTCTACCTATGTCTCTGAAATGGCCACAACATCGACATCCCAGGTACAAACCCATGCTGCAAGTTCACCCACCTTATTCCGGATGCTCTTGGCATTGAAGTAGACACACTTCAAACCAACTTCTTGCTTGCTAGTGCCTTCTTGTGATCTTGAAATCTTAGTTCTAACTTCACTACTTTCAGCCTCATGTATACTCGAACTACAATTTTGGTTCCCATTCCCCTGCTGAATTAGTTTAAACCCACCCGAAATTTGATTGACAAATTTGCTCCAATAACATTTTAGCAGACAGCAGTTGAAACCACCTCACCTGAACAAAGATCTGGGAAAATAATACTCAGACAACAAAGTATGATCAACTCAGAAATTAATATATCAAGAAAAATAAAGTTAAATCGATTGCCTATTGAAATTCTGTCATTAATGCAGCATTTCTGAGGTTAGGTAGTTCTAAACTCACTCCAACCTTAAGCATTTATTTTAAAAATCAAATATATTGCTGCAAACTTATTAAAGTTTGAAGGTTACCTCACAGTGGCTCAATCCAGATCTATGAATACATATTAGTGCAGTTCAAATATTAAGAGCAATTTATAGTCATGCGGAGATCATTATTGCAATAATAAACATCTTCTCTGATCTACAGAAGCTTAGAAATAAGTTGAGCCATGTGTTCTTAACATTCAGAAATCAGGAGGGAATTCTGCTACCAAAGTGCTGAAATATATGCATCTTTAAGTAGGCCTTAATATGCTACAGTAGTGGATTTGATACTCTGTGAAGAATATACACATTTAAGAAGCAACTTCTTCCTGAGATTCTCAGCATCCCCAATACTAGCCTTCAACCAAATCAATTTACTCAACTCCACATGATATCAAGAAGCGGCTGAAGGCACTGGATATTGGGCTATGGGCTCTTTTGACATTCTGACAACGGTGCTGAAAAGTTGTGTTATGAATTGTGTTGTGTTCCAGTACAACTTGCAGTGCATCTACCTGGCAAAAGAAAAATTGCTCAGGTATGACTCTGTGCACAGAAATCCAATCTAGTTAATTACTATCCCATTAATCAACTCTCGATTTTCAGTAAATTCAATGAAGTGGTCATCAATAGTGCACATATTCAGAAATAACTTGCTCTCACCGATGCTACTTGTGTTCTGCAAAGACCACTAAGCTCCTGATTTCAGTCCAGCCTTGGTTCAAACATGAACAAAAAGCTGAACTCAACAGAGAAGTTGAGAATGACTGCTCTTGATGTCAAGAAAGTTTTTAACTTTTTCGGACATCAAGGAGGTCAAACAAAATGAGAGTCAATGGGAATCGGGGCTGGGGGAGGGGAACTCACTGAAGGTTGGTGTCATACTTAGCACAAAGACTGATGGTTGTTGGATGTCAATCATCTCAGTCACAGAAAACCAGAGCAGGAATTTCTCGGGGTACTGTCCCGGATTGCATAACTTTCAACAGCATTTGTGACTCCTCAGATACTGAAGCAGTCTCTGTCCATAAACAATAAGGCACAGACAACATGGAGGCTTGGGCTGGTGAGTTGCAAGTAACCTTTGTCTTCACACACGTGTCAGGCAATGACCGCCTCCATCAGGGAGAACCTACTTCACAACTGCTCATTCCCCATCACTAACATTCTGGGGAGAATCCTATTGATCAAAGCTAACCAGTCTAACCCAGTCATAAAATACGATGACTACAAGAACAAGTCAGAGGCTTGGAATTCTGTGGTGAGTAACCCAACTCTTGACTGGTCAAAACCTGTCTAAGACAAAAGTCAGGATTAGTATGGAATGCCATCTGGATAAGTATAGCTCCTGCAACACTCAGGAAGTTTAAAACCAATACAAAGCAGCCTGCTCGACTGGAATCCTGTATATCAACATAAACATTCACTCCTTTAATCACTGATGCAGAGTGGCAGCAATGTGTACCATCTGCAAGATAAACTACAGCAATTCACAAAACTTCCTTCAACAGCACCTTCTAAACATGTGACCTCGACCACCTCGAAATGCATGGACAAGAGATACATAAGGACACCACCAGTTATAAGTACCCTCAAAGTAACACACAGTCCTGCTACGTAACTATATTGACAATGCTTCACACTCACTGCGTTGAAATCTTGAAACTCCCTTTTTAACCAGTCTATGGATGTATCTAATTCCCAGGGCAATAGTAGTTTAAGAAGTCACCTCACCACCACATTCTCGAGAATGGTTGATGCTTTTCTTTTTATTTATTCATTTGTGGGATATGGGCATAGGTCAGCAATAGCCTGTCTCTAGTTGCCCTTGAGAAAATGATAGTGAGCTGCCTTCTTGAACCACTGCAGTGTCTGTGCTCTGGATTGACCTACAATGCCATTAGGGGGAAAATTCCAGGATTGGAGGGGAAGTTGAAGGTGGTGATATTCCATGTATCTGCTGTCCCTGTCCTTCTAGATGGGAGTGCTCATGGGTTTGGACAGTGGTGTCTGAGAATCTTTGGGGAATTTCTGCAATACATCTTATGGATGGTACACACTGCTGCTACTGAGCATCGGTGGTGGAGGGAATGGTTGCTTGTGGAGATAGTGCCAATCATGTGGGCTGCTTTGGCCTATAATAAATTCTGATATACCCAATCGTTCTCGCATTCTGCAAACTACAAAAACAGTCATGATTTGGAGATGGCGGTGTTGGGCTGGGGTGCACAAAGTTAAAAATCACACAACACCAGGTTATAGTTCAACAGGTTTAATTTGAAGCACTAGCTTTCTGAGCGCTGCTCCTTCATCAGGTGGTTGTGGAGCATAAGAGTGTAAAACACAGAATGTATAGCAAACGTTTACAGTGTGATGTAATTGAAAGTTATAGTTACATCACACTGTAAACTTTTGCTATAAATTCTGTATCTTACAATTTTATACTCCACAACCACCTGATGAAGGAACAGCGTTCTGAAAGCTAGTGCTTGAATCAAACCTGTTGGACTATAACTTGCTGTTGTGTGATGTCTAACTTTGTACAGAACAGTAGCATTTTAACTAAGGAAAGAGGAAGGATTTATTGCTGTCCCTGTGGATCATGTGAACTTCATAATACAATCAAATTGCCCACTTAACTAGCTTTTCCACAGGCCATCATTTTCAACGCAACACATGGTCCTCTCACAAACTGTTTAGTTGAATGAAATTCTTCCCCATCAAATCTTCCCTATTTGTACAGGAAGAAAATATTGGGGTAGGTGCAATAAGTAATGTTCACACACCAACAGTGCTAATAAATATTAGGCAGTTCTATCCCATTAACAGACATGTTAGTCACAAAGCCATACATCACAGAAGAGGCCCTTTGGCCCATCAAGTCTGTTCCAACCTATCTACACTAATCTCACTTTCCAGCATTTGGTCCAAGCTTCAAGTGTTATGACTCATTAATTTGCTTGTTAAAGGTTGTGAGGTTTCTTGCCTCTATTGCCCTACCAGATAGTGCACCCCAGATTCCCACCACCTTCTGGGTGAAAACATTTTTTTCAAATCCCCTCTCAACCTCCTGCCCTTCATCTTGAAACTATGCCCCTCTTTATTAACGTTACTTAAGGGAACAGCTGCTTTTGATCCACTTAGTCTTCACATCTCTAGACACTACAGGTAATCTAGCATAGTCAATCCAACTGTCCTAGAACTATGGAAGGAAACCTACATAGACATGGGGAGAATGTACAAACTCCACATAGACAGTCACCTGAGGTTGGAATTGAACTCGAGCTCCTGGCATTGTAAGGCAGCAGTGCTAACCATCCAGCCACCATGATACCCAATATCGATTATAACAATTTGGTTTCTAATTAAAGGAGACAGTTAAAACATCATCATTATATAAATACCAGCTTTTGTTAACAATGTTCTGAAAGCCTTTATGATAAAAAAACACTCCAAAGCACTTTACAGAAATCAAAATTTTGGGGGCAATACAGAGAGCAAAATCAATAAAATATATTTTAAAATATCTTTTGAAGGAGGGAAGAGAGAAGCATTGCAGTATCTAAGGCTATGATACTAAAAAAAATCAAAGGGTGTGGCTGTATAATGGAGTATGAAATCAGAAGTGCAGATATTTATGTACCTAAATACGATTGTAGAGGCACAGAGGGTGGAACATACAAATTAGGATAATGATATCATAAAAGCCCAAAGCCTATTGATGATGGTTAGAGATTTGGATAACATGATGAATAACAGAAAGGTTCTGTTGTCTGAGAGTGAACTGAGATTATGATTGAAGATTTCCAGTAATGCTCTGCACTGTAATTAACTGAAGAATTGAATAGTTGTTTTGAGTTTTACACTATGACAGCACTAAGCTAAATTAATAGAATCATAGAATGGGATTCAATCTATTAAATTGTCAAGTGAACAAAGCTAAAAACATCAAGTTTGATTTACAGAAAATTCTGATTTCAGCAACAGTCAATATAAAATATAATCTATTTTTGTTGGTGCCGATTTTCCACAGAGATAGCAAATTCAAGGAGAGAGATTTGTTATTTTTGAGGAGCTGACCATCTTATTGCCTTAGATTTACCTGATGATAATATGAACAAAAGTTTCATTCTAACAGTGATACGCCAGCAGTTTATTAAGCAGTCCTAATCACTCAAAGAACTCACTGTAATTAAGTGTTGCATAAAATACTGTTCCAGGTGGGTTAAATGTTTTGAAGAATTATATTAATTTAAACAAATGAGTAACAAAGGGCTGATTTCTACTCAGACAAATGAACTATATCACAGTGCCCTTGGTGAATGCGATCAAATTATAACTCGAGTTAAAATATCTTCTTAAAATACCTTTATAGTGATCAGCTTCAACATATTCTGACCGCACACAATGTAAATACAAAAAAGATACATTGAACAGGACTGCTCATTAATGGCTTTTTGAATGCTGAAAAATACCGAGAAACAGGATTTGGCCATTCAGGCCTGACAAGCCTACTATATCTTTTAATATGGCTGATTTAATTTTTCAATGCTTTTTACCCATAACCCTCTCTGCCATTGCTAATCAAAATTGTATATCAACCTCTAGTTTAAATATACTCAAAGACTGAGCCCTTGAGGGTAGAGAATTCAATAATTCACAAACCTCTGAGTGAAACTTTTCCTAAACTTGATTCTAATTAGTAACCATTTTCTGTTTATATTCTGCAGACTATCCAAACAGTGGAAACATCTTACCCACCCAGCCAGTGAACACCTTTTAAGTATTTTGTAGGTTTCAATGAAATAAACTTTCACTCTTCAATACTTTGGAGAGTATAGGCCCAGTTTACCTAAACTCCTTTCATAGGAAATGTTGATTTCCTGAGGCAAGGAGACCAAAGCTGCACACAATACTCCAGGCACCGTCTCACCAAACCCCTGTACAATTAAAACAATACTACACAATTCCTGTGCTCAAATCTTCTTTGTGATAGAGGCTAACCTTCCATTTGCCTGCCTAATAACTAGCTGCTGCTGCATGTTAGCCTTCAGTGACTTATTGACAAGGACATCCAAGTACCTTTGTATGTCTACAAATTCCAACCTCTCATCATTTAAAAAATAATCTGTATATCTCTTCTTGTGACCAAAGTGGATACATGGATATGGAAACTGCCCAATGAAAGGACTTAGAAGCTGCTCCTTCTTGTCAAACTTAAGTTTTGGTCAATGGGTTAATATATGAACTTGTTTTGTTTGCTGTTTTAACAGATAAGTTAACATGTGCAATATTAAAATCTAAATTTGCCTTGTCATCTGCTTTTGAAGAGCACCCTCTACTGCACTTCTGTGCAATTTTCATACATAAACTTCATCCTTCTGGCATCTCTGTTGCCTTTTGTTACATTCGAGGCTCTGGCAGAAGTGAATAATGCTGAACGAGACTGAATTAAACCCTTAACCACATAAAGCAATCACCAAACAGAGATTATAACTGAAGAGTCCCACTAATATGGTACTTTATCACAAGTAATGAACCAAAGAATGGAATATTAACATTGAACTTTTCATTAGGACAAATGGCAGCAAATCCATTATTATCAGGAGTTATTTCCATCAGCTGCAAAAACCATCAATTGGGGGACTGAAAATTTTCTATTTATAAATGGCACAACATCCGTGCCTGAACAGGATTAAAATCTTTACTGAACTACATAAATTTGTCAAATTAATCAAAATATATTTGCATTCATCAGAGGCAATTTTCAGCAATGGCAGAAGTGGGAGAGATGTTCATCATGGCGAGTTTTGAGAAGATTTGTAACTCATGTTGAGGTTCTGGATGTAGGTTTGCTCACTAAATTAGAAGGTTCGTTTTTTCGGACGTTTCGTCACCATACTAAGTAACATCGTTAGTCTGCATCCGGATGAAGCACTGATGGCATGGCCCACTTTCCATTTACGTGTTTAGGTTTCCTTAGGTGGCCAATGTCATTTCTTGTGTGATGTAATTTCCTGTTCTTTTTCTCAGGGTGTGATAAATGGGGTCCAAGTCGATGTGTTTGTTGATAGAGTTCTGGTTGGAATGGCAGGCTTCTAGGAATTCTCCTGCATTTAACTTGACCTAGGATGGATGTGTTGGCCCAGTCAAAGTGCTCTCCTTCCTCATCTATATGTAAGGATACTAGTGAGAGTGGGTCATGTCTTTTTGTGGCTAGTTGATATTCATGTATCCTGGTGGCTAGTTTTCTGTCTGTTTGTCCAATGCAGTGTTTGTTCCAGTTCTTGCAAGATATTTTGCAAATGACAAAAGTTTTGCTTGTTTTCTGTGTAGGGGCTTTCAAGTTCATTAGCTACTATTTTAGTGAGTTGGTGGGTTTGTGGGCTACCATGATGCCAAGAGGTCTGAGTCATCTGGCAATCATTTCCAAGATGTCTTTGATGTAGGGGAAAGTGGCTAAGGTTTCTGGATGCATTTTGTCTGCTTGTTGGGGCTTGTTGCTGAGAAATCAGTGGACTGTGTTCATTGGGTACCCATTCTTTTGAAAACACTGTATAGGTGATTTTCCTCTGCTCTGCGTAGTTCCTCTGTGCTGCAGTCTGTGGTGGCTCATTGAAATTATGTTTTAATGCAGCTTCGTTTGTGGGTGCTGGGATGACTACTTCTGTAGTTCAGTATTTGGTCTGTATGTGTTGTTTTCCTGTAGATGCTGGTTTGAAGTTGTCCATTGGCTGTTCGCCTACTGTGACATCTAAAAATGGCAGTTTGTTGTTATTTTTCTCCTCTTTAGTGAAGTTTTTGCCAGTAAGGGTATTATTGATGGTCGTGAAGGTTTCCTCTAATTTGTTTCATTTAGTGATGACAAAGATGTCATCCATGTAGCAGGCCCAAAGTTTGGGTTGGATGGTTGGCAGAGCTGTTTGTTCGAGCCTCTGCATTACTGCCTCTGCTACGAGATCCCATGGGTGTTCCATTGGTTTGTCTACAGGTTTTGTTGTTGAAGGTGAAGTGGATGGTAAGGCATAGGTCCACTAGCATGATGATACTGTCCTTGCTGATGAAGTTGGTGGTGTTTGGTATATGTTTCTTTGGTTTTTCTAATAATGTCATCAGTATTTCCTTGGTCAGGTTGATGTTGATGGATATGAACAGGGCTGTTACGCCAAAGGAGACCATTATATCATCTTCTTCTATCTTGGTGTCTTTGGTGGTCTTCAAGAATTCTTAGGTGGAGTGGATGGAATGGCGTGAGTCTTCTACTAAGCGTTTTAGTCTTTCATGTAGCTCCTTGGCCAATCTGTAAGTTGGTGTTCCAGGTAGCGAGACTATGGGTCTGAGAGTGCAATTGGGTTTGTGAATTTTGAATAATCTGTAGAATTGTGGTGTGTTAGATCCATCTGGTTTCATTTTTTGGAAGTTGGTCTTATTTATTTCTCCAGATTACTGAAGTTTTTTGAGTAGAGCTGTGATTCGGTTCTCCAGTTGTGGGGTTGGGTCTATCACCACTTGTTGGTAAGTGTTGGTATCTGCAAGTAATGCAGTTGCTTTCTCAATATAGTCTCCTTGATTTAAAACGACTGTCAAGCATCCTTTGCAAGTATGATAACATTGTTTTTATTTCTCTTAGTCTTTCTAGCGCTTTCTTTCCTTGTGTAATGAATGTGTTTCCTTACTTTTCCTGCTTAATGTTGATGGGACTGTCTGTCTGATGGTTTGCTGGCTTTCCTCTGCAAATTGTGTTCACAAAGTTGTCTATCAGGTTTGCTTCTGCGAAGAAATCTTTCTTGTCCACATCTTGGAAGTTGTAACTTAATTCTCTTACAAGACAACTTTTTCAGTGTCTGTTAAGGGTCAGTCAGATAAGTTTTCTATCTATGTTTCTGTGCTGTCAGTGTTGTTATATTGTGTAAGTTTGTCTAGTTTTTTTTTGCAGATCTAGTTTTTTTTTCATTTTCTGTGTCTGTTGCTGTCTAATGTCTATGATTTGTTGTATTGTGTCTGTCCATTCATGGTCTGTTGCATTAGTGAGTAAAGTTTTTGGTGTGAAATTACCCGGTTGTATTTGCAAAGGCTGTTGCGGGGCATCATTAATAATTTCTCAAATCATTTTGTGGCTGTTTTACTCAACTATCCTTTTGGCTAGTGGGGTGTTTTGGGAAGTTTGAACTGAAGACATTTAGGTAGTCCCTGTTTCCTTACGCATTCATGCTGGACGTACAGCTGTTCGCAGGTGGTGCTTTGTCGGATGGCATTGGTTTCCCATTTTCAGGCCAGTTTTAGCATATTGTGACCATAGGTGTTAATGGGTTTTGAGAAGATTTGTAGCTCAGGTTGAGGTTCTGAATGTAGGTTTGCTCGCTGAACTGGAAGGTTCATTTTTCAGACGTTTCATCACCATACTAGGTAACATCATCAGCTCACACTGGTGGTGTAGCCCACTTTCTATTTATGTGTTTAGGTTTCCTTGGGTGGGTGATGCCATTTCCTGTGGTGACGTCATTTCCTGTGATGATGCCATTTCCTGTTTTTTTTTGCAGGAGTTGGTAAATGGGATTCAAGTCAATGTGTTTGTTGATAGCGTTCCAGTTGGAATGCCAAGCTTCTTGGAATTCTCATGTTTTGTCACTAACAAATTTTGAAAGAGGACCTTAAACAGAGATTAATTTCCCTGATGGACAAGCCAAACAGAGACACGCACGAGAATTCCTAGAAGCATGGCATTACAACCAGAACTCTACCAACAAACACATTGACTTGGATCTCATTTACGATCCCCTGAGATACCTAATCACATAAATAGAAAGTGAGCCATGCCACCAGTGCTTCACCCAGAGGCTCATTGATGATGTTACCTAGTACACTGACAAAATGTCTGAAAACAAGCCTTCTAGTTCAGCGAGCAAGCCTACATCCAGATGTTCATCATATTAAGCCCAACAGTTCCATATCTTCACATCACCACCCGCAGTGGGAGAGTTGAGGTGCCATTGGAAGAGACGCAAGTTGCTTTCAGGATGAAAGGACACATAGTCTCTTGTCAGCTCCTAGAATTGTCCCCATGCAGTCTCGGCTGGGAGACTGCAAATTATAGGTGAGCCTGGAGGAAGAAGCTTGTCAATGTTGCCCATTATGATCTCCTCCAGTACCCACAATGAATAAGCAATAGGTTCCCATCTTCCAAGTTATAGCCACAAGTATGGCACCTTGTAGACACAGGAAATTGGGCAACAATGTGACATTGGGTTTTTGTACAATACCTGTGCTGTAGCGCAATATTTCAAACATGTAACTCTGGAACAACTTCTTGCATTAATGTTCAAAATCTGTGCCTGAAACAGCTATTTGCCTCTTGGAGTATGTAAATAGGGAAATTGATCTCTCTTTGACGTCCCCTTTCTAAACTTTGTTCGTGACTAACCACAGAAATACTGTGATCAATATTCTCAGGCAGTTAATTGACAGCCTGTGCAGTCATCCTGAAGGATTGCTGGAAGCTGCCTCCTGAAGAGACGTAGGTGTTTTTTAAACTTCCCTTGTTGTAAGTCTCCTGTTGACTACATATTTGATTCTAAGCAGCTGCCATTCACTGTTTGTATTGACCTCCTCCTCCCCAGTATTCCCACTTAGCCAATCGATATCTGTTCCTGCCCGGAGCCATTATTGAGACAGAGTCTTCAAGATCCACCTGGAGTGGCTGGAAGAAGGGAGGGGAAGCTGAACAGCGCACATGCCAAATTTCAGATTCCCATGGCATTAAGGTTTTGGCAGTAAATTAGGAAAACATTTTAGGTGTCTTTTGGTTGAGAAAATCTTTTGCAATGGTATGACAGTCACAACCTGGTTCGTAATCATCAAGAAAAAGATGCTTTCTGAAACCTGGCCTTTAATATGAGGTATGTACCTGGCAGGGAAGACATACCCTGGACACTCAGCTTTGTGCTTCTTCATGACAAACCATCTGAATGGCATGTATTAGCCATGATTGAATGGTGAAGCGATTGAATGGTCTAATTCTGCTCCTATATAGTCTGGACTTATGGAGCCTGTAAACGTGCTATCAAGTGAAAGATTGCTGGACTGTGTTGCAGTGCATCGTAACGGCTCCTAAGAGTCCATACGAGTTTGGTCATTCATGCATTGATTGTGGTGGAAGGCATGTGGCTCCAATTCCTTGCACAGGGCTGCATGAGGGAGAATATGAATGGTCAGGATTCATGCAGGATGGGCCTCACCATGGTTCGTGAGGGTGGACCACAATTCACCAAATGTATGAACTAGCTGATAAGGACCAAAAGACCAGGGGAACAAAGGCAAGGTAGCAGGAAAAAAGCCAACCATATTTTAACTGATTTGGAGATGCTGGTGTTGGACTGGGGTGTACAAAGTTAAAAAAATCACACAAGAAGTGAAACTATCACTGTATTCTAACAGATGAAAGGCTTAACAGACAATCAATTTTTCAATGTATAATTTCAGTTACATCACACTGTAAATTTTTGCTATAAATTCTGTGTTACAATCGAGCCCTCCACAATCACCTGATGAAGGGGGGTCGCTCCGAAAGATAGTGTGCTTCCAATTAAACCTGTTGGACTATAACCTGGTGTTGTGTGATTTTTAATATTTTAACTGCTATTTGTTTACAGATCCACACTTCCACTCGATATGCATGCCAGCTGAACCCATTAGTTCTCTTGGATTTGATGTGCTTAAAGAGATGCAACTGAAGGCATGAATAGGAACACAAGGCTCAGGGAGCTGCAGCTCTGAAGGAACAAATGGCTCCTGAAGAGGAGTGCCTGGGTCTGCAGTACTGTCGGGCAGTGCATCAAGAGTTGGTCCAGTGACGATAATGTAGCTACCCGCAAATGAGCAAAAGGCAACCCCAGAGGTAGCTTCATATGACCATGGACACTATCACTGACATTAACCATTTGTGGAAGGAGGATGAGCAGCTGCACGTTTTAGGAGAATACCCTGAGCCTGAGGCACTGAAAATCGAACTGTCTAAATTGGCCATCCACAGGAGTTTATGGATGTTTTCTCTGGAAAGTGCATCTGTTTGCAAAGTTCAATGTGGACCCAGCAAGCCATGCTGCCTGTTCCATGAGATTTGCCTGGGTCAGTGACTTCCTTCATATCTAATGGCTCATTGATAGCCACCATGTGGTGCACAGAGCTCACTAACATCACCCAACAAGGTTCCTAAACAGGTTACAAATTCACTCCCTCATGCCAACTCATAAAATCGGATAGACTATGCTTTATTGTCAAATGTGCTCCAGTACAGGAGTACAGTGAAAAGTCTTCACAATGGCTGTTTCTGATGGCACCATCTCAGGTACAAGTACCTTGGTACAAATCCTGGATACAAAAGAGGAAAAGTAGAAGCATTGCTAACAGTGTCGAAAAAATAAGTTAGAAGTAAGATAGTTATAACTTAGTTAAAGGATTGACAGTACAGTCTGGTAAAGAATTTCATATCGACACTACATTGCAGCAGCATTGCAGCTGCTGAGTGAGTATGTGGTCTGACAGCCTGTACCAGGCCCCAGATGTGTGATCACAGGTGACAACTCTTACAGATATCCAGGGAGCTATTACAATGCCTATAATGTGCAAAACTTCCACAAAAGTTCACTTTCCCTCATTTACCCGCAGTAAACGGCAGAACCCTGAGCAGCGTTGACATACAGAGGGATCTGGGTCACAGATCCCTGAAAGTGGCAACACAGGTGGACAAGGTGATTAGGAAGGCATACAGCATTTTTGCCTTCATCACCCATGGCATTGAATATAAAAGTTGTCAAGTTATGTTACAGCTGTAAAACAGGTCACATTTCGAATATTGCATGCAGTTCTGGGGCGGTACAGTGGTTAGCACTGCTGCCTCACAGCACCAGAGACCCGGATTCAATTCCCACCTCAGGCGACTGACTGTGTGGAGTTTGCACATTCTCCCCGTGTCTGCGTGGGTTTCCTCCGGGTGCTCCGGTTTCCTCCCACAGTCCAAAGATGTGCAGGGTAGGTGAATTGGCCACGCTAAATCGCCCGTAGTGTTAGGTGAAGGGGTAAATGTAAGGGAATGGGTGTGGGTGGTTGGTGCTTCGGCAGGTCGGTGTGGACTTGTTGGGCCGAATGGCCTGTTTCCACACTGTAAGTAATCTAATCTAATCTAATCTAACCACACTGCCAGGTGGGTGTGGATGCTTTCAAGAGCATGCAGAGAAGATTTACCAGGATGTTACCTGGTCTGGAGGGTTTAGTTATGAAGAGAGGTTGAATAAATTCAGGTTGATTTCATTGGAAAGATGGAAGCTGAGGGGTGACCTGATAGAGGTCAGCAAAATTATGACAGGCATAGATAGGGTGGATGGGGCTTTTTCCCAGGGTGGGAAGGTTAGCTACAAGAGGGAGTGAGAGGGGACAAGTTTGGGGAGAGATGTGGGGAAGATCTTTCACCCAGAGGTGGTGGGTGCCAATGCAGGTGGTGGAAACAAGCACATTAGCATTGTTTAAGGCATATTTTGATAGACCCATGAATGTGAGGCGAATAGAGGGATAGCTTCCACACATGGGCAATAAATAGCAGATCTAACTAAGGACTAGGATTTGGCACAGGCCTGTTGTGTATTCTATTTCTGCTCGCTCATGGGAGACAAGGGCTATGCCCAGAAGACATGGCTCATGAGCTATGTCTGCAACTCACAGATTGATGCTGAACATCAAGGCAATGCAGCACATATATCAACAAAGGGCTATCATTTTGCAGATAACTGATTTACTTACAATGAGGTTCTCTTGTGTGGATCACTCAGGCACCACACTCCAATATTCTGAGTGCTGTGCCTCCAGGTTAGTGATTGTTTGCTGTATCCTCCACAGCCCAGCTCAACAGAGAACATCTCAGAGGGGAGCATGGATGAGCCTCATGTCTCTTCAGATGAGAAAGAAGGGGATGATGATGTTGATAATCTTGCTGAAGAGGCTAAGGCACTAGTGGGACATGACAGATCCAAGAGAACTGAACAGCAACTTGATTTGAGGCTGGGTGACTTTTCATAAGTGCACAAAGACACTCCGAGTTAGGTGGCCATGGTGAATGAGAGCACTCTTGTCCTCAAGGAAATGATACAACATTCATTTAGCAAAAAAGACCATTTTTCAGTACAACACGTTGTTCTGCCTTACATTCCTAAACTGGGAAGCAGTTAGGGGAGACAGTGGCATTGAAGAAATATCAGCGAGCTAGTAATCCAGAGCTCCAGGCTAGTGGGCTAGAGGCATGGGTTCAAATCCCACCATAGGAGCTGAAGGAATTTAAATTCACTAAATAATTCTGGAATACAAGTCTCAGTAATGATGACACTGGTGCTGTTCAACTCCCATCTGGTTCACTATTGCCCTTTAGGTGGGAAATCTGACGTTACGTACGTGTGACTCCAGGCTCACAGTAAGGTCTAAGGTTCTTAGCCACTCCACAAATGCTGGTCTTGGAGGGATTCCCATACCTTGCAGCACCAGTGAATGAATGCCTCTATAGTTTGAGCAATGGATTGAAGTCCCCAACATATCTCCTTCAGATATTGACAGTTCTGCTGGACCTGGCTCACAATGTGTTCACATACCAGAGCCACGGCAGAACATGGACACAGACTGCTCAATCCTTTGCTGCATGATCTCTGCCAGGTCAAGCAGACATTCCCCTGCCTATCTCCATTAACTCATTTAGGATTTATTCAGGATGCTCATAATCTCCTCAGGCAGGGCATGTTGTCCATCTGTCACTTGAATGGCAGTGACATTGATTCTACCATTCCCCACCAGCAGTGGACCTATGTCAGTGCTTTGATGACCCCAAGCCTATTCGCAAAGGATTACCCAGTGAGGTGATGGTTTCTGTACAAGTGGAAGGTGGGAAGGAGCTCCCTGATGGTGTTCCCTCTGATGGCCGTGACCTTTCTCAGAGGTAATACTGGAGGTGTAAGTGGAGATGGGTGTACATACAGGGATCGTCTCCTTTTTTGCATGGAATTACGGTGGGCTCCAGAAGTGACGAAGAAGAACATAAAGATTTATTCACGCTGTAGTTTATATGACTCAAGATATATTTGCACATTGCTGCTTCACGTGCAGAGGGGAGAAGCAAACAGGGCCATTCTTACGAGGTGGTAACCTCCAGCGAAGTATTACTCAAACTGAAGGGAACTTTGTATCAGTCTCAGTTCTCTACAGGGGTGAGGTGTGGGCAGTGAGGAATGAAAGGTGTGCAACACAGGCCGACTGATGCTGCAGAGAGTAAAGGGCTCTCCAGAGGCCCTTTATATATGGGTACCAGAACTTCAACTAAGTATGTCCCAAAGGGATGATGTCTTCCTGGTGGTAAGACCCCCCCCACTCTTCTTACCCTTGTATATGTAATGAGCTGAGAAGTGGGTACTCATATGTAACAATCCAACTTGCCCACTGAGTGGATGTAAGTCCCATTTCCATGCCTGGTGCCAGATATTGGCTGCAGTAATGGGAGATCCCAGCCTTGCAGCAGCAGCTTGCTGGTAGCAGTCAGCAGAATACAGGAATCCAGTGTTGTGTGGCTCACCTCATTGGTTGCTGTCATTAGTGCTGCACTGAAATCGTGTTCTGATCCACGTATACAGCCAACTCTGCTTTAACCAGCACCTTATCAATCAGAACTCTTCAGAAATGGCAAAAAATGATATATTTCAAATCTACCACAATGTCCAAGTATTTATGATGTAAATAAAATATAACAATGATGTGTGTACCCCCTGTGTTATATTTATATTAGTTGCTGTGTTTTTACTTTGATTTTAGAATGTGTGTTGATTTTATTTACAGAGATTTGTCAGGGATGTTGATATCCCGAAACTTCACTTGGTCAGGGTTTACTGTGATTATGTGAACATCTTGATTATCTGGAATATTTGATCAACCAATTCCTGAAGAAGGGCTTATGCCCAAAACGTCGATTCTCCTGTTCCTTGGATGCTGCCTGACTTGCTGCGCTTTTCCAGCAACACATTTTCAGCTCTGATCTCCAGCATCTGCAGTCCTCACTTTCTCCCCTATTTGATCAACCAGCCCACTATTGGTCCCATTGGTGGCCAGTCCCATTTGCTGCATTTTAAGTTATAGGGCAACATTCTGCCAATCGAACTGTGATTTTGGGAATGTGTTATTTTAATCTGCTTCTATTTTCTCAGTGTTGCTTTATTTTTTGGCTACTCTCTTCACAACACCTCAATGCCCTGAACTGTAATATTTGGAAAACACAAAAGTTTTGTTAGAAACTGAAAGAACTGCGGATGCTGTAAATCACAAACAAAAACAAAAGTTGCTGGAAAAGCTCAGCAGGTCTAGCAGCATAGAAGTTTTATTTATTGCATATTCTTGCATTCTTGCACCATTATCTGTTCCAATTGAAGAAAATAATCTCCTTAACTTTGCTATGGGGAACTATCAGATTACTGAAGCAATCTTCAGGCAAGAGAAACATATTTTAAAAATACAACATCACAGCACTGAGACTTTAATGTTGCCTTTCCACTGAATCGTTGGAAAAGAGAGGTAAAATGTGTCTTCCGTGTGCTATATTTGTTGCTAATTTATCTCTATTTCAGTCAAACCATTGTAGATTTTCATTGAATGTCACCATACCTACTGCTTGTCTGTTTTAAATAGAACAAATATTAATGCATGGCATTCACACTGCACAGCTGAAAAATGTGTTGCTGGAAAAGCGCAGCAGGTCAGGCAGCATCCAAGGAGCAGGAGAATCGACGTTTCGGGCATGAGCCCTTCTTCAGGAAACGTCGATTCTCATGCTCCTTGGATGCTGCCTGACCTGCTGCGCTTTTCCAGCAACACATTTTTCAGGTCTGATTTCCAGCATCTGCAGTCCTCACTTTCTCCTAATTCACACTGCACAGGTCAGCATTTGCATTACATTACCAAGTGGTGTGTGTCAGTCGCCATGAGCAACCATCTATCAAGGATTACAGATAATAAATGAATGCTGTACCTCAGACATGAGATGGAATATTTATACCAGTAGTTGAGCTAACGTACCCAATAGGCATCATGACACATCATAACAGATGTAAACCAATGATATTAATTCATAATGAATATTAAGCAAACATGACTACAGTTGGATATGTTCATTTGTTACATTTCAGGAAACATATTCTCTTCATATTTGAAAGCAAGGCTCACTATCAGCAATATAAAACTGCAACGTAGCATCGTTTGTTAAATTCTGCCACATGCAAAATATATATCTTTAAATGCACAACATGAAAAGTACAAACTTCTTATCATAAAGCAAATATGTAAGCATGTGGTGAAGGAAGGCATTACTAAATTTTGCTGATGACAGTGTGAATAAAAAATGAGAAAACAAGTCACAAAAAGGCAACTTCATACTCAAAGATTCAGTCATTAATTTTAATTTAGGAAGTAAATTAAATTGAAGTTACAAACGCTGCTGTATAAATAAAGTGATCATAAGGTTTGTTTATCTCCGTTTCAATTTTTAATAGCATAAATATATCACAGTGCATGCATCCCTGTTTCAAAACATGAAATCATTGACTCTCCATTAAAAAGTCCATTAATATGGATCACAAGATACCAAGGTAGGAATTCCTTCATCAAATCTCCAGTCCATTTAATCCTCATCTTTCCATACGACCAACCTGACTTCCCATTATGGTATATGGCTTTCTCTTAAATGAGTCTAATATTTGAACTCAATTATCAAGTTTATCTGATTGTAAGTGTGTACAAAAGTATTTCCTGATATCCATATTATTTTTGATTTTCATAACCTGTGCCTCTATTTTGTTAAAAATCACACAACACCAGGTTATAGTTCAACAGGTTTATTTAGAAGCACTAGCTTTCGGAGCACCGCTCCTTCATCAGGTGGTTGTGGAGAACACAATTGTAAGACACAGAATTTATAGCAAAAGTTTACAGTGTGATGTAACTGAAATTATACATTGAAAAATACCTTGATTGTTTGTTAAGTCTCTTATCTGTTAGAATGACCATGATAGTTTCACTTCTTTCATATGTAAATCACAAAATGTTTTTTAAAAGTTACATTCTCAGGTTAACTGTAACAATTGGTGTCAGCCCAGATAATATAAAGAACAAAGAAGAACAAAGAAAATTTACAGCCCTGGAACAGGCCTTTCAGCGCTCCGAGCCTGAGCCGATCCAAATATACTGTCCAAACCTGTTGGTCAATTCCTAAGCATTTGTATTCCTCTGCTCCCCACCTACTTATGCATCTGTCCAGACACATCTTAATAGAATCTACCATGCCTGCCTCTACCAACTCTGCCGGCAACGCGTTCCAAACACCCACCACCCTCTGTGTGAAGTATTTGCCGCGTGTATCCCCCTTAAACTTTCCACCTCTCACCTTGAAAGCATGACATCTGATTATTGAATCCTTCACCCTGGGAAAAAGCTTGTCTCTATTCACCCTGTCTATACCCTTCATGATTATGTAAACCTCAATCAGGTCCCCCCTCAATCTCCTTTTTTCTAGTGAAAATAAACCTAACCTACTCCACCTCTCGTCATAGCTAGCACCTTCCATACCAAGCAACATCCTCATAAACCTTCTCTGCACCCTCTCCAAAGCGTCCACATCCTTTTGGTAATGTGGCAACCAGAACTGTACACAGTATTATAAATGCGGCCGAACCAATGTGTTGTACAATTTTAACATGACTTGCCAGCTCTTATACTCAATACCCCATCCACTCAAGGCCTTCTATACTACATGCCTTCTTGACCACTCTCTCCATCTATGCAGCAACCTTCAGGGTACAAGGACCTGCACCAGATCTCTCTGCCCATCAAGTTTTCCCAAGGCTCTTCCATTCATTGTATAATTCGCTCTAGGATTAGTCTTGCCTAAATGCATCACCTCACATTTGTCTGGATTGAAAGCCATCTGCCACTTTTCCTCCCAACCCTCCAGTCTATCTATATCCTCCTGTATTCTCTGACAGTCCCTTTTGCTTTCTGCTACTCCACTAATCTTTGTGTCATCTGCAAACTTGCTGGTCATACCAACAGTGCCCTCTTCTAGATCATTTATGTATATTACAAACAACAGTGGCCCCAACACTGACCCCTGTGGAACACCACTGGTCACCTTTCTCCATTTTGAGACACTCCCTTCAACTACTACTCTCTGTCTCCTGTTGCTTAACCAGTTCTTTATCCACCTATCCAGAACACCCTGCACACCATGTGACTTCACTTTCTCCATTAGTCTACAATGGGGAACCTTATAATATGTTGAAGGTGTTAGCCCCCTGTGTTCTCTGTCTGTGCCATAATGTTTAGACTGATTCTAATCTAAAAAGTGAGTTAACAGAATCTTACATGGATTACGTGTATGTGTGATTCCATATGCTTGACTTTCAATTGCCCTCTGAGATGTTCTATCAATAAGAGTGACCACAGTCTCCATGGTCATTGTGGAGACAAGATTTGCCCCCGCTTTCACATTGAGAATAACCTGCATCGTGTTGTATAGCACTATCACCATGCTAAATGGGATAGACTTTGAACAGGCAGGGCATTTATGAAGTGTTGTGGACCATCAACAGTGTGGCATGGTGGCTCAGTGGTTAGCACTGCTGCCTCACAATGCCAGGGACCTGGGTTCGATTAACACAAAAAACAGAAATTGCTGGAAAGTTCTGATGAAGGGTCAGTGGCCCCAAAATAATTACTTTGCCTTCTCTCCACAGATGCTGCCAGACCTACTGAGTTTCTCCAGAAATTGCTGTCTTTGTTCTAGCCTTTTTAACATATGGTGGAGACCCTTCTTATTAGTAAATTGTCACTGTGGCTGAAACTGAACAAAACTTTTTCCTTGTGGATCTTATCACGAGTGAACAATCATTCTTGTTAAATAGATTCCCTTGTATTGTAAAAGAAATGTCATTAACTGTACATCAAACATGAAGCAACATTAAAATCAAGACAGGGATAGTTAGAGTTCTTGATTGGGAACGGGATCAAGGGTTATTGGGAGAAGGCACGAGAATGGTGTTGAGAAACATACCAGCCACGATGGAATGGCAGAGCAGATGTGATGGGCTGAATGGCCTAATTCTGTTCCCATGTCTTTTGGTCTTACAGTTTTTATGCTTGGGTGCGTGTAGCTCCACCTGGTGATGCTGTAAGCCACAACACACTCTTAAATAAATTGTAATTTAAATGTAGAAATATGTAATTCCCTTTTCTAATATTTTCTTGGATGTGTTTGCATGTTATGAAGATGTTTCGTATTTCATCATTTTTGTGGACTTCAGTTTGAACATTTGTAACTTTTTTTTAATGTAAATGCACATTAGAATTTATTTTAAACAAGGCATTTCTTGGAAGGCACTTTGCTCTGTAAAGTTGCTGGTCTTGGTTGCTTGAATTCACTTCAGGGAAAACACCTGACTATTTTACAACTGGATTTTATGGCTGTTCTGTTTTAAATGTGCTCTCAAGCTTGGAATTGTACTTGGAGCTTCAACTGGGGAGAACCTGCCACAGAACAAGCTACTCAGCTCGTGTCTCATGTACCTAAAATATCCTTGCTGTGAAATCAAGGAAAAACCTGATTGTTCTTCTGGAAGAGTGATTGAAAGAACGTCTCTCTATTGAATATGCTGAGCAAGATGTGAAAATGTTCTCGGGTGAATCTATGCAGAAAAAAAACAAGTCTTTTCTCCTCTTTTATATGAGAGGTGTATTTTTGTGTCTGTTTTGAATTATTTAGAGGGAAAAGCATTTATAGTTTTCCGTTGTAAATTACATGTGTTAATCAACTCTGTATTTTCATTCAATATGTTTCATTTTATAATAATTTTTTTTTAATTAATAAAACCTGGTTGATGGATTTTTAAATTCTTCATTTAAGAGAGAATGTTTTTGACTGTCCATATTCGATCTTGGGTAAAATATTTTCAGTGTATATTGCAATCTGTGTAGTTTTAAAAAAGCAACAGTGTAATCCTGTCCCCTTAGTCAACCCATTCCCCTAGGTTCTGAAAGTAGTAATAAACCCTTCTTTGTTTTAATCTTAAATGATAACCTTAGTGAATCAATTTGTTGTTAGATTCTGAAAACAACTTGTGAGTAAACGCACCAGTGCATTCCTTTTTGATAGGGAAATGAAAATTGACAATTGCCTCTGTCATCTACAGAAGAGGAGAGCAATAAAAACTTAGTTCAATTCAACTCTCCCACTTGTCTGTGACATTTCTCAGCATGGTCATGGCTCTGAGATGCAAAGAAGCTATTGTCCTCCATCAGAAAGATAGCACACTTATCCCTCCAGCCCTGCCACTCTGTCCATACTCTGATGGGACAATTGCAACGTTACAGCCTTGTTCATATTAGATGTAAAGAAAATCCCAGGTGGCAGTCAATCACTTTAATAGTCAGGAATCTTGTAGAAATATTAATTTGGGACAATATTAACTGATGGGATACAAGAGACAGTAGCAACATGAATACAAAATTGGCTAAGTGACAGGAATCAGAGAGTTAATGCATGGTTTTTCAGGCTGGAGAAACATTTGTCATGGAGTTTCCCAGGGACCAATGAGACCCTTGCTTATCCCAATATATATTAAGGACCTGGAATTTGGCGTACAGGGCGCAATTTCAAAACTTGCAGGTTATGTAAAGCTTGGAAGCAAACTACGAAAACTATGAAGATGATAGTGGGGATCTTCAAAAGGACATTGGTAAGTTGGTGAAAGGAAGAGACAATTGTCAGATGGGAGTTGAAATGTTGGGCCACAGGGCAGTGTGGTTGATTGGTGCAGGTGTCCCGGAGATGTTCACTAAAGCGCTCTGCTAGGAGGCGCCCAGTCTCCCCAATGTAGAGGAGACCGCATTGGGAGCAATGGATACAATAAATGATATTAGTGGATGTGCCTCCAGCAGAGCGCTTTAGGGAACATCCCCAGGACACCCACACCAATCAACCACACCGCCACATGGCCCAACATTTCAACTCCCCCTCCCATTCTGCCGAGGACATAGAGGTCCTGGGGGTCCTTCACCGCCGCTCCCTCACCACCAGATGCCTGGAGGAAGAATGCCTCATCTTCCGCCTCGGAACACTTCAACCCCAGGGCATCAATATGGACTTCAACAGATTCCTCATTTCTCCTTCCCCCACCTCACTCCAATAGATGCTGCCTGAACTGCTGTGCTCTTCCAGCACCACTAATCCAGAAGATGAAGTTCAATGTTGAGAAATGTGAGATGATACATTTTGGAAGGACAAACATGGTGATATTATTTAATTAAACAGTAAACTTTTAAAAGGCTGCAAGAGTAGAGGAATCTGAGAGTTCATGTACATAAGTCATTAAAGATAGTCATATAGGTTGACAGTGGTTAACAAAGCATAGGTATTCCATACTTTATTAACAGGATAATAGAGTACAAGAGTAAAAGGGTTTGGTTAAACTTTTATAAAACACATTCAGCCTCAGCTGGAATACTGCCTCCAGTCTTGGGAACCAGACTTTAGGAGACAGGGAAAGGAATCGGAAAAGGTACTGAAAGGGTTCACAGGAATCATTCCAGAGATGAGGAATTTCATGTTTGAAGCTAGATTTGAGAAGTTATGACTCAGAGAAGAATGGTTAAAAGGAGATCTGATAGGTGTGATCAAAATCATGTCTGGACAGAGCAGAGAGTGGGAAATTTTCAAGGTTCAAGAATGAGGGTGCACAGATTTAAATTAATTGACACATGAAGCAAAAGGGACATGAGAAAATATATTTTCATGCGCAAGTCATGAAGGTCTGGATTGCAATGCCAGTTGAGAAGTTATGACTCAGAGAAGAATGGTTAAAAGGAGATCTGATAGGTATGATCAAAATCATGTCTGGACAGAGCAGAGAGTGGGAAATTTTAAAGGTTCAAGAATGAGGGTGCACAGATTTAAATTAATTGACACATGAAGCAAAAGGGACATGAGAAAATATATTTTCATGCGCAAGTCATGAAGGTCTGGATTGCAATGCCTGCGAGCATGATAGTAACAGCTTTAGTGAATGCATTCGAAAGGGAATCTGATTGTTATCTGAAAATGAACAGTGCACAGGGTTCCAGGGAGATAGCTGAAGAATGGGACTTGATGAGCTATTCTTTGGAAAAACATAGCAGACCTGGTGGATAGAATGCCCTTCTTCTGTTTTGCAATAATTTTGTAATGATGGTGGTGCATGGTCACGTGCCAATTACATTTTAAGACAGCAGAATATTTTTCAGTTTCAGTACCTCTTCTCATCAGATGCAGTGGCCACAAAGCTACATGCACACATTCAGTGGCTCCAGACACCATTAGGAATCTCACTATCCCCATAAACCCCACTTCTGCTGTTCCTCCCTGTTTCAAAAAGAGATTGAAGTTTCTTATTCATGTATGCACAACCTCTGACCTCCCTGCTCTGCCAATACACAACAAACTGAGAGATGCTGGTGATGCGTCTGACACCAACCTGGAAGGATTCTGAGGCATGGAAGCTGAGGGTAATAGTGATCTTCATAGAATCTAAAAGTACCATCCTCACCCTGCTCTACAGCTGGAGGTGTGTTCGATTACATTATTTACAGAATGGAAACAGGCCCTTCTGCCTAACAAGTCCACACCAACCTTCCAAAGCATAACTCACCCAAACCCATTCCTCTACATTTACCCTGAACACTATGGACAATTTAGCACAGCCAATTCACCTGACCTGCACAACTTTGGATTGTGGGAGGAAACTCACACAGACATGGGGAAAATGTGCAAACTCCACATAGACAGTCACCCGAGGCTGGAATCAAACCTGGGTCCCTGGTGCTGTGAGGCAGCAGTGCCGACCACTGAGCCACCGTGCCACCCACATTGTAGGAGGTGACACTGTTCAGTAACCACACTCAAGACCATATCTTTAAATGTCCCTTATTTTTGGACTGTACACAGGAAGATACTGTTTTCAATTAAGGATACTGCAATGATATGGTTCCAGTTTTAAAAATTTTCTGCTGCACATTGTGAGTTGTATATAATGATGCCTATTCCTGGAAAAGTGAGAGCAAACCAGATGGACAGAGCCAATAGGTTCTGAGCGAATGTCCCAACAGTTTAACAAGAATGTGCTGATTGGCTCCTGACCAAGTGACCATGGCTTGAAAGAGCCAATGCAGGGGAAAGAGAAAGCATCAAACCATCTCGACGAATCAGAAAGTCTCTAGTGACAGCTAGCCAGCTTTCACTCACCAGTCTTGACAAATTCTCTGTTGAAGCAGAATAAAACATCTTCAGAGATATTGAAATGTTAATTCTCAGCCAATGAGTGAAAGAGTGAACCACAGTGTATAACCAAACTCGTGTCAACATCAAAGAATCAAAACAAAATGAAAGAAAGCAAATACACTGTGCTATCGATCTGTGTTTCAAAGATTTTTTAAAAACTTTTTCCACTCTTAAGATCCAGCTTGTGTTTGTTGTCTGTTTGTTTGTGAAGGAGGGAATTTAAAAGGGTTCGAGTTTAAGTTAAGCTTTAAGTTTAAGTATGATTTTTAGTGCACTACAGTGAGTCCTGACAAAGTTAATGTAAAGAACCGATCTTTTTAAAACCATAAGATGATGAGAAATAGGAACTGGAGTAGGCTGTTTGCTCTACTATTAAATTTGGGGTAGGGAATCCAAGATGGCGGCGACCCAGCAAGTCTGAGTCTATAGTGCTCCTCCCAAGACTTGGGTAAAGTGGGTCACCCACCCCCACCACACTCACCAAATCATTTATAATAGCTGTTTAATTTAATTAGTTGTTTAATATTAAATTTAAACAATCTAATATTTAGTAAAAATGGCCAAAGGGAAGGGAGCCCGCAGCTCTCAGCAAGCAGGACCCCCTCCTCCAACCTCGTCCGCAGCCGCCCCGGGGGACTTACCTACAGTGACAAGCCTTGTGGAAATGATCTCCAAACTGGACGCGAAGATCGACGCTTTTATCAAAGAATCCCGAAATCGATGGGACTCAATCTCGGCCGCGCTGCAGAAACACGACCGAGACATCCAGGAAATCGAGCGCCGAGTCGGAGGGACGGAGTTAAAGGCCGCGACCTCCGAAACTACAGCGCAATCGGCCATGGATCAGAGTCCGGACCTTAGAGAATTACGTTGACGACCTCGATAATCGAGGTCGTCGAAAAAATATTCGTTTGCTGGGCCTTCCCGAACGGGAAGAGGAAGGCCAGCTTACAGCATTCCGCGAGCAGTGGCTGCTACAGCTTTTAAATCTGGAGGCTGGATCAGGCCAGGTAAGGGTGGAATGGGCCTACCGGGTCGCAATACGCGGGCCTGGCTTGAACCAGCACCCACACCCGGTCCTGTTCCGGCTGCAGAGCTATAGGGAGAGGCAGATACTCCTAGAAGCTTATAGAAATCTTGCAAAAGACCCCCAAGCTATGATCCCAAGCTATAAAGGATCCAAGATCATGTTATTCCAGGACTTTTCCCCAGTTCTGGTCCGAAAGAGGAAGGCATTCGACGAGGCGAAGAAGCGTTTAAGGGACTTAAATATTCAGTACTCCTTACACTACCCAGCGACGCTTCCCTTTAACCATGAAGGATCCGTGTATAACTTTGGATCACCAGAAAAGGCTAAGGAATTCTTGGACTCGCTTAGATAAACTGTAAGAGATAATGGATGTTGGTTTGCCTTTCCCTCCACTTTGGTTTATATCCCCGCCTTTTTTTTCTTTTTTCTTACCTTACTGTTTAATATTATCATGGGGGGTGGGGAGAGGGATTTGATTTTCTCCCCCCCCCCCGCCTTGGGGTTGTTTCTTTTTATTATTTTGTGTACATATGTGGGTATGTATGTATATGTGTGTATATATATATATATATATATATATATGTATGTATGTGTATGTATGCCGGGGGTTTGGTTAATGTTGGTCAGGGAGGTGGTTACCTTATTCTATTTTACCTCTGTCTTTAGGAGCGGGGTTGTTTCTCCCTTGTTATTTTGTATTATTATATTTAATTATTATTTGTTGAGGTTGTAATTTTATAGTTATATGTTTATATATGGTATTAACATTACCAAATATATCCAGGTGTTGGTATGGGTGGGGGTAGGGTGCTCACTGTTA
>NC_057715.1:5224102-5243780 GCF_004010195.1 Chiloscyllium plagiosum | reverse complement strand
TATTCCCCTTGACTTCCTTACAAATATGGTGCACCAAAAGACCGAATTATTTTATAAAATATGGCAGCCCTTCTTGAATTACATAAATACAGATATTTCGGCCATCCTAACAAGGGCTTTAATTTAATTGAGATTACAAACCTGGCTGGTCCGGGGCCCCTTAGGAGAGGAATCCCGCACGAATACGGGTTTTATTACATTTGATGTTAACACATTCCGAGCATGTAAGAGACTTAAATATACACTCTGGTTAGTTGTAGGTTAGATTAGTAGACAGTTGAGTTTTTTTTTCTTTTTCGGTATTTTTTTTCTTTTGTTAAATTTTGGCTATTGTATATTTGATTTAATTGTATATCAATACTTGTATTTGAGAGTTTTGTTTATTTTTGTAAACTTGTAAAAATATTAAATTTCTAATAAAAATATCTATTAAAAAAAATTTGGGGTGGCACGGTGGCTCAGTGGTCAGCACTGCTGCCTCACAGCACCAGCGTCCCAGGTTCCATTCCAGCCTCGGGCAACTGACTGTGTGGAGTTTGCATATTCTCCCTGTGTCTACATGGGTTTCCTCCCACAGTCCAATGATGTGCAGGTCAGGTGAATTGGCCATGCTGAATTGCCCATAGAGCTAGGTGCATTACTTAGAGGGAAATGAGTCTGGATGGGTTACTCTTCAGAGGGTCAATATGTACTTGTTGGGCCAAAGGGCCTGTTTCCACATTGTAGGGAATCTAATCTAATCTAAATCGGACCATGGCTGACCTAACATTCCTCATGTCCACCTTCCTGCATTTTCCCCAGACCTCTTTATTCCCCTCATTATCATGTGCCCACCCAGCCATCTGTCTGTCCATCCCAGCCTTTAATATACACAAGGACAAGGATTCTGGCCCACAGCTGTTTAAGGCAAGGAATTCCCAAGACTCACAACCCTCTGAGAGAAGATATTCCTCCTCATCTCAGTCTTAAATTAGCACTCCTTTATTCTGATACTATGCCCCCTGGTCCTTGGCTCTCCCATGAGGGGAAGCATACTCTCAGCACTTACCCTATCAAGCACCTTAAGAATCCTGTATGTTTCAATGAGATTATCTTTCATTCTTCTAAACTCAGTGAGTAAAGTCCCATTCTGTTGGCCTTTGCTCATCAGACAATCCCTCCATCATCCTAATGAATTGCCTCCAAATAAATAATATTTTTCTTAAATAAGAGGATCAAAACTGCTCACAGTACTCCAGAGATGGTCTCACCAGCACCAGTACAGTTGTAGTAAGACTTCCCTACTCTTATGCTGAACTCCCTGGAAATATGGTCCAACATTCCATTAACCTGCTACACCTGTGTGCTAGCTTCCTGTGTTTTGTGCACAAGTCCCTCTAAGTCCTTTTGTTTTGCAGCTTTCTGCAGTTTCTCTCCATTTAAATAATACTGTTCTTTTGTTCTCCCACCAAAAATGAACAATTCACATTCTCCCACATTCTAATCCATTTGTCTACATTTTGTCCACTTACTTAACCTATCAACATCTCTCTGTGAACCGTTTGTATTCCTCTCGCCAGTTGCCTTCCCACTTTTTATTGGGTCATTTGCAAATTTGGTTACGGAACATTGGCATCCCTCCACCAACTTATTAGGAAATAGTTGCAGTGCCAGTACTGATTTCTGTCAAACCCTACTAATTACAGGTTGCCCAGCCTGAGAAACAACCCCTCATCCTCACTCACTGTTTTCTGCCATTTGCCACTTCTCTAGCCACGTAAATATACTACCTTCCACACCATGGAATCTAATCTCGTGACTTAACAATTTGTGAATGCCTTCTGCAAATCTAAATACAACACATCCACTGGTTCACCTCTATCTATTCTAGTGGAGACTTCCTCAAAAAAACAAATAAATAGTCAGACATGATTTTTCTTTCATGGAACCTGCCAACTCTGCTTGATGAAATTATGGTTTTCCAAATGAGTTGCTATTACTTCTTCATTAATTGATTCCAACATTTTTCCAACAATAGATGCTTAGTAGTGACCCAAATTTTGCCTCTCTCCCTTTTTTAGTAAGGTTTTCACATGGACAATTTTCCCATCCTCCAGTACTTCTCCAGAATTGAAGGATTGTTTCATCCACAATTGATTCATCCACTATCTCTGTGGCTACCTCTTTTATGATCTTAGGATGTGAGTCATCAGGGCCTGGGGACTTATCTGCTTTTAATCCCATTAGTTTGTTAAATATTACTTCTTTAGTAATGGCATTGGTACTTAATTCCTCCCCTGTATTCTATAGTATTATTGGGATGTTTGAAATATCTTTCACTATAAAGACCAATGCAAAAAGGAGTTTAACATCTCTGCCATTTCTTTGTTCTCCAAAACCGTTTCCCCAGATTCATTTTCCAAAGGATATGTTCACTTTGATCTTCCCCTCTTTAATTTTTACAGTTAAAGAGGCTCTTATTGTCAGTTTTTTTTTATATTCCTGGTTAGTTTGCTGCTGTAGTTTCTTTTGGTTTTTGGTGCTCCTTTGCTGAATTCTAAATTCATCCCAGTCTTTGGGGGCTGTCCCTGAATATAAATTTACTTTTAGTAGGTACACCACTATGTTACTACCAACATAGTAGTAGCTATGCCCATGAGCTAGTATCTATCACAGCACTGGTGTCAGGCTTTCTGTGTACTACAACCTACACAGACTGGGCACTGGTAAAGCCACAGGTGAAATCTGTGCAGTTTTAGTCTCCTTATCTGAGGAAGGATCTTCTTGTTATAAAGAGAGTGCAGCAAAGGTACACCAGATTGATTCCTGGGATAGCAGGACTGACCTATGAGCGATTGACTCAGGATGTTATTCAGTGGGGTTTAGAAGAATGAAGGGGATCTCATAGAAACCTATACAATCCCAACAGGACTAGAAGGTTAGATGCTGGAAGGATGTTTCTAATTGTGGGGAGTCCAGAACTAGGGGTCAGAGCTTAAGGATAAGGGATAAATCTTTTTGGACTGAAATTAGGAGAAATTCCTTCACCCATAGAGTGCTGAGCCTATGAAATGCACTGCCACTGAAAATGGTTGATGACAAAACATTCCGTATTTTCAAGAAGAAGGTAGGTGTAACTATTGTGGCAAAAGGGATCAAGGAATATGGGAAATGATGGGATTAGGGGATTGAATGGCAGAGCAAGATCAAGGAGTCAGACCGCCTGCTTCTGCTCCTGCCTTCTGAGTTCCTCTGTCTATCTTCTTCAAGTAGCAGATTGTCCTATCGCTGTTTTTGTGGGGCCCAGGGAGGGATGTTGGCTTGCCTCAAACAAGAGGAGGCTAAATAAACCTCCCAAAACATTTGTTTCATGTCTCTTCCTGTTAAGGATTGCAAGAAAAAAAGGTGATTAAATTACCACTTTGTCTGCCTTTACTTAATGCACAAAACATGATTATGTTGAACAATTACACAAAGGGACGTAAAATTGAACAAATTGAAGGGAAAACAAAAGACTTCTTGGATAACTGATAACTAAATGGCTAGTCCTTCATAACTCTGACCTCATATTTAAAACTTTGAAAGGAACTTTTGTTTAGTTTTGGTGATGTTTAATGTAACATACAGTGCTTTGAAAAGTAATGATATAATTGAGGGTAATGCGCAGCTTGTAAATAGCTTTAAATTCTAGAAGACAAAAGAAGTCACTTCATTCATCTTGAATATGTTTGCCTTTTAATTACAATATAGCCAGCTTCTTCAATAAATTTGCAGAAAAATACTATGGGAATTCAACTCCCAAATGAATCCTTGATATCTTACTTTGATAAGTGTGTGTTCATGCCAGCAGAGAGATGTGGAAATGTGAACTCTGTAGTGGGAAACTGTCATGGGAATAATAAACGTGGCAACAGCAGACTTTTTTTGTTAAATCTACATTTCCATTAGGCCAATGTGTTGAAATAAAAAATCAACAGAAAGCAAGATTTGAATTGAGAAATACCAAGATCTCTTTTGTTCATGTTAACAGCAAATCTAAAAAAAAGGACTGAAAATACCATATATATCTGTGTATAGGTCAACCTCATGTATAAGCTGACCTGAAAACCTAGGATCAACTTAAACATGAGGTTTATGAAAAATACCAGATTTTTTGCCCAAAAATAAAGGGTCAGCTTATACATGAGGTTGGCCAAAAAATCTCATATTTTTCATAGACCTTATGTTTAAGTTTATCCTAGTTTTTCAGGGGCCTCTTCTTGACCATATATGTAGACTTAAAGGGTATGATTTGCAAATTTTTGATTCAAATACACATTTTGATTCAATACCTGCAACATCACATGTTATGCGCATCAGTATATATTTGCGCAATGTAATTTTCAAATTGTTAAATTAAATGTTGATAAATGCATATATATATATATATATATATATATACTTTATGTACTTATTTATGTAATTTTACTTACATATATTTGACCAGTGAATGCAAATATCTACGGTACGTTATAGCATCCCTCAACCTTATCTCCCCGTTGTTGCCTCAGTTTCTTTGAAGTAGGTGTCATGTACAGTTGTGCTCTGAACTTATTGAAAACTCCGTCAAATTTTTCTGACAAAATAGCATCATGAAAAAACAAGTATACAGCACAGTTTAAACTAAAAACTATTGAATTTGCAGAGAAGGACAACAACAGCTTGGCTGCAAGGGAAATCTGTGTTTCCGAAAAACTTGTCTGAGATTGGATGAAAAACGCTGCACAGTTAAAGGCTGTGCCAAAGCAGAAATATGCCAACTGAGGAAAATTGAACAAATGGCCTCTGCTAGGAGAAAAGGTTGCTGACTGGGTAATTCAATGTTGTCAGAATGGAATTATAGTGACTCAACAATGTATAAGAATACGCGCCAAAAACGCAGCAAAAAAAGGTGGACTCAGTGATTTCAAAGCCAGTGCTGGATGGTGCAGTAGGTTAATGAAAAGGTATAATTTAGTGCTCAGATAGAAAACCAATGTTGCCCAACGTATACCAGCAGAACTTAATGGCAAGTTAATTGGGTTCCATCTCTTTGTGATCAGAAGCCAGAAGAAAAATAGATACATGCTCTTGTGCATTGACAACATGGACAAAACCCCAGTGAACTTTGATACGCCAGGGAACAAAACTGTGGACAATATTGGAGCAAAAACAGTTTTGGTTAAGACTACTGGCCATGAAAGGGGTCGGTTCACTGTGGTACTTGGTTGTATTGCAAATGGAACAAAGTTAAAGCCTGTGGTGATTTTTAAATGGAAAACCCTGCCCAAATTGCAATTTCTAAAATGGCATTGCTTTCCTCATCCATGAAAAAGGGTGGATGGATGAAGGTGGCTGCAAGACATGGATAAGGGAGGTCTGAATTATGGGATTGGGTGGACTTAGACAGGAAGAAAGCTTACTGGTTTGGGATATGTTCAGATCATACAGAATAAAGTGTTATCAGTGAACATTGAGCTAACAATACTGACATTGCAGTGATTCCTGGAGGCCTTATGAGCATGGTGCAGCCACTAGATGTTAGCACCAATAAGCCTTTACAGGACTTAGTACGGAAGAAATGGGACACTTGGATGCAAGAAAGGGAAAAAAACTTCATAAGGGGTGGCAACACGTGTGCTCCATTACCTGCAAATGTATGTGAGTGGATTGTTGAGTGCTGGAAGGAGATGAAAACTGAAATTATTGTGAAAGTTTTCAAAAAATGTGGAATTTCTAATGCTTCAGATAGCATGAGGATGTCTATTTATGGTCAGATGGCAGTTCTTGCAGATCAATTGAGAGTGCAGATGAAGATGATCCATATGCCGATATGCGTGACTCAGATGACTGGAATGAATTATTCAAAGATGGAACTAATGAGGACAGTGAATTTGAAGGATTCTAACGGACGTTTGACTGTACCAGTAACCTTTGTTTTATGCAGCTATCCCCTATATTTGTGATATCCGGTGAGAAGAGTTTTTTCTGTGAGCATCAGTTTTTTTTAATGTAAAATGCTTATGTTACATCATTAACAGTTTTGTGCAGTCTTTTATTAATAAAATACTATCAAACTTTTTTTTTGTTTATACTGCTCTGTTTTTATTTCACGAATTGTGTGTTGTACAAATACCCCCGGTAGATGACCTGACCATTTGCTGGTATGCCTTTTAACATTTGTACATATGTGGAGCCCTACATGCACTTTACTTACTGGTAACTTGAATACAGTATGACAGTACTGTTCTACTGTAGCAGGCAGACTGGAGACAGTTATTGTGTAGATAAATATTCAATAATAGCCATAATTCTTTTTTCTCTTTTGTTGTTTATTATTTTATTTGAAGATCCATTTTTTGACTCATGCCAAGCATGAATTTCATCCTCTCGAAAACAATACCTCATGTATAAGTTGACCTCCTAATTTCAGCCGAAAAATGATCTTCAAAACTTAACCTATACACGCATATCTACAGTATGTAACAATTTTTGAATTAAAGAGTTTAAGGGTTTGAGAAGATATTCATTGTTTATTTTTAAAAGCTTGCAGCATCAAAATTACCCATTGATCACTTTTATAATGAGTTCCCCAAGATGTTGTGCACCTGAAAGACGCATTTTGCTTCACTTCTGTCAGCTTGCTAAACTGGATCTGATCTTTCTTTTAATAGCATCAGCCATGATTGAATAGCAGAGCGAACTAAATGGCCTAATTTCTACTCCTATGTCTTATGGCCTAACGTTCACTTTTTCCAATCCAATGGGATCCTGTCTGAATCTAGGGATTTTTTGGAAAATTAAAAATAACATTAACACCTCACTAGCCATTTCTTTAAGACCTGAGATTGAGTTGGTCAGGATCCAGGCTGTTGTCAGCTGTAGCTCCAATAATTTACTCAATATGGCTTCACAGATATTTGTATTTTCTTGAGTTCCTCTTTCACTTCCACCTTTTGTTTTGACATCTATTTCCGCACTGTTACTTGCATTGTCTGCAGTGAAGGCCAATGCAAAGCATCTGCAGCACTTTCTCCTGAGTTGTGTTTGCAGAGTTTGTGCTCCTAACTCAAACAGAAATAACTCAGGCCTAACAGTTGACCCACCACTGTTCTTATTGCAGTGTACAGGTGTGAGTATTTTGTGGATTCTTCCCATAATGCAATCTCTCAACTGCTAACCTCCCCTTTAACAAAGGTTTGTTGTCAGCAGAATTCAGAGCACGTTTCATGACACACTCCATTCCTTCATTTTACCCAAAATTAGAGACATAATCATAAAATATAACAATGTTATCAACTTCATATTTACAACAAAAGTTCGGCACGCGCACTGCTGCCTCACAGCGCCAGAGACCCAGGTTCAATTCCCGCCTCAGGCGACTGACTGTGTGGAGTTTGCACGTTCTCCCCGTGTCTGCATGGGTTTCCTCTCACAGTCCAAAGATGTGCAGGCCTGGTGAATTGGCCATGTTAAATTGTCTGTAGTGTTAGGTAAGGGGTAAATAGAGGGGTATGGGTGGGTTGCGCTTCGGCAGGTCGGTGTAGACTTGTTGGGGCGAAGGGCCTGTTTCCACACTGTAAAGTAATCTAATCTAATCTAATCTAAATGAGGAATGAGGTTTAAGTGAAGCTATGGATTTGTGAAGCAGAATGTCCTGTGCCATTTTATATAATTCTATATTATCATTCACTAGTAAGTTCAGATTGACTTGATTTTTATAATTCACTCCTGGGATTTGGGCATCACTGGCGAGGTCAGCATTTAATGCCTGTCCTCATTTGTCCTTGTTATACCTTGGACTCAACATGACTGACAGTTCTTGTGGCCACTGATCCACATGTGCCTCTCAATGGAACCAAGAATTTAATCTTCTATTAGCATGACTTACCTTTATGCTGCCATCCACCCCTCCTGTTTCTCCCTAGAATAGCATAGCCTTTATTGTCATGTGCACTTGAACGAGTGCAGTGAAAAGTTTGAAATGTTGCCTCTAGGCACCATCTTCATCGTTAGCATGGGAGTCAGGTTTAAAAATGTCCAGAATGATAATAAAAAGTCACTGTAACGTACTTTATTTCCAGTTTTTCTCCGTCATGAGTCAGTGCCCGCTGCCTGCACACACTGATCTTCGCCCAGGAGTCACTCTGCTCCCACTCTGCTCCCACTCCAGTCCGTGTTCGCTCTGCTCCCTGCTCCGAGACTCTGCCCGTGCACACTCTACTACAACCACGGGAAATAGCCCGTGCGTTCTGCTGCTATTCCCGGGAAATGGCCCGTGCGATCTGCTGCTATTCCTGGGAAATGGCCCGTGCGATCTGCTGCTATTCCCGGGAAATGGCCCGTGCACACTGCTGCTATCCCCGGGAAATGGCTCGTGTACACTGCTGCTACCCCCGGGAAATGGCCAGTGCGTTCTGCTGCTATTCCCAGGAAATGGGCCGTGCGTTCTGCTGCTATTCCCGGGAAATGGCCCGTGCACACTGCTGCTACACCCGGGAAATGGCCTGTGCACACTGCTGCTACCCCCCGGGAAATGGCCCGTGCACACTGCTGCTACTCCCGGGAAATGGCCCGTGCACACTGCTGCTACTCCCAGGAAATGGCCCGTGCGTTCTGCTGCTACCCCCAGGAAATGGCCCGTGCACACTGCTGCTACTCCCAGGAAATGGCCCGTGCACACTGCTGCTACTCACGGGAAATGGCCCGTGCACACTGCTGCTACTCCCGGGAAATGGCCCGTGCACACTGCTGCAACCCCCGGGAAATGTCCCGTGTACACTGCTGCTACTCCCGGGAAATGGCCCGTGTGTTCTGCTGCTACCCCCAGGAAATGGCCCGTGCACACTGCTGCTACTCCCAGGAAATGGCCCGTGCGTTCTGCTGCTACTCCCAGGAAATGGCCCGTGCGTTCTGCTGCTACCCCCGGGAAATGGCCCGTGCACACTGCTGCAACCCCTGGGAAATGGCCCGTGCACACTGCTGCTACCCCCGGGAAATGGCTTGTGCACACAGCTGCTACTCCCGGGAAATGGCTCGTGCACACTGCTGCAACCCCCGGGAAATGGCCCGTGTTGTGCACACTGCTGCCACCCCCAGGAAATGGCCCGTGCACACTGCTGCCACCCCCGGGGAATGGCCCGTGCACACTGCTGCTGCCCTGGTAAATGGCTCGTGCACTCTGCTGCCATTCCAGGAAATGGCCGTGCACTCTGCTGTCCCAGGGAAATCACTTTGTCTAGTTACCCTATCAGTGCCCCTCATGATTTTATAAAACTCTGTAAGGTCACCCCTCAGCTTTCAACACTCCAAGGAAAACAGTCCCAGCTTGTTCAGCCTTTCCCAATACCTCAAATCCTCCAATCCTGGCAACGTCCTTGCAAATCTTTCTGAAACCCTCCAAGTTTCACAACATCCTTCCAATAGGAAGGAAACCAGAATTTCACACAATATTCCAAAAGTGGCCTACCTAAAAGTGGCCACAATATGACCTCCCAACTCCTGTACTCAAAACTCTGTCCAATAAAGGAAAGCATACAAAATGCCTTCTTCACTATCCTATTGACCTGTGACTTTCAAGGAACTATGAATCTGTACTCCAAGGTCATATTCTTCAGCAATGTGTGTAAGGAATCCTGTACTCTTGCCAAAGATCATGAATTGTGAGTGATTCTCTGTTATTCCGCTGAGTTTTTTATTCTCTTTCACATTGTTTACATAACTTCACCCAACTTGCAATATCCACTTGACTCAATTACTCTGTTTTGAGGATTGCTAATTATTAAAACTCATTCTCCATTTCTCAACTTTACTGAAATATTTAAATTGCAAAATAAAGTCATATTGATAGGTTCTTCACTAGCCCCAGTTTAAGCCTCAACCTCCTAAAATAAGATTAAGCTTCAAAACATTTAGTTGAAAACTCACCTTCTCAAAAATAATGTCCAATGTCTTCCTTTCTCTAACACAGTCGAGAATGTGGTGCTGAAAAAGCACAGCAGGTCAGGTAGCATCCAAGGAGTTAGGAGAATTGACATTTCGGATATAAACCCTTCATCAGGAATGAGGTAGGAATCCAGAATGATGAAGGGTTTATGCCCGAAACGTTGATTCTCCTGCTCCTCGGATGCTGCCTGACCTGCTGCGCTTTTCCAGCAACACATTTTTCGGCTCTGATATAGACACTGCCAATCCATTTGTAGTGATAACATCTTCATATCCAATACAATCATCCTTGAGGTCTGCCAAGATCTATATCTGTTACTCTCTGTACTTCCTTCTCTGTAAACTATCACTTGGTCATATCATGGACAAACTCAAGGCCAGCTACCATATCCATACTGACGATTCTCAGCTCAAATTTTCTGTCATTTCTCTCATCTCCTCACATACTATCATGACAAAGTGTGACAGAGTGTTTAATCAATTATTACTTTCTCCAACCAAATATTAGGAGGTTTGCAAGGTGACCTGGGGCAAGGGAGCTGGATATTATACAAACATATTTTTAAGGAGTAAATAAATAAACTTAGGGGAATGTATTTTGCAAACAACAATTCTCAATTGATTTTTTTTTGTCTGGTTGAAATGCATTTTGGTTGAAACTTTATTGCTGGAACAGCACAGCAGGTCAGGCAGCATCCAGGGAACAGGAGATTCGACGTTTCGGGCACAGGCCCTTCTTCAGGAATCAATTTGGACCTTCCTCCTCATTCTTTCCCTGATTATGCCACTGTAAAACATGAAGCAATGTAATTTCTGTAAATGCTTTTCACCCTGTGGTGTTTAGTGAATTATGTGTGTGGCTGAAGAGTAGATCAATATCCATACAGGGATTAATGCAAAATAAAATAAAATGTTTTTGAATGGGTAACTCACAGCCTGCACTTATTTTCTCTAATACTTACCTCCTGGCATGTGCCCTCATTCAAACACCACAGCTGAGATGAACCTTTCCAAACTAATAACTTTGATTATCTTAAGCAGGTTCTTATGACCTTTTTTTATAAATACCCCACATTTATCAAATGGTGCATGGATTAATAAATCCTGTTAGGCTGTCAGTAAGGACTGCATAGAGCACTGGGCCCTTGCAGATTGTTGGTACATGCTGGTGAACACATCGGAAGGATTTACAGTGAGGAATGACAGGCTCTGCTACAAAAATACATGTTAGGTATACACCACTGGATCAATAAATTATGACAGCATTGGTTTGTTTGACATCAATCAATAATCTCAGTGGTGTATTGTATTTATACAGTGAGAAAGAAAGATTTACACTTACAGTGCACTTTTCATGATATGAGGACATGCCAAAGCACGTTATAGTTAATTAAATTCCTTTGAACTATTATGTCGAAAACAACAGCAGCCAATTTATGCACAATGGGTTTTCTAAACAGCAAAGTGACAGTGAGCTGATCATCATCTCGAACATCTTGGTGCAGCATATCTCTCTTTCAACCACTGCTGTCAGGTCAGGTGACCAATTGTGGGAGGGGAACCAGTCAAAAATTCAAAAATGGGGTGTTGGCATGATGAAGCTACAACATGGGACCAGATGCATGATCGATGACAGATCCGATGTGGGACAGTGTGATTTGGAATTAACTAAGTGATTCCACAACCATTGAATCAGATCAAAGTTCTGCAGTCCTGCCGGGTTTAGTTATGAATTGTGGTGGACAATTAAACAACCAACAATGGGAGGAGGCTCCATGAATATCTCCAATGGGAAGCCCGGCACCTCCGTACAAAATACAAGTCGGAAGCTTTTACAACCATTTTCAGCCAGAAGTGCCGACTGGGTGGTGCTTCAATACTTCCTTCCTCTTTCTTTATGTAGCCAGTAAAGATTGAAAGTTCTCATGTCTGGAGTCAGGTGAGCCCAGTCTGATGACCAGAAGCTGAAATGCAGAGAAGAAGGTTTGGTGTGGAGAGCACAATCAGTACAGCCAAGGTCTCTACTCCCCAAGATTTCTTCACTTGCTGCAACAGATACAGGCATTCCATGGAAATGATAAATTGGTGTGTCAGCAATGGGGCAAATGCTGTTGGCAGAGATTCAGACCAAGCAACCTCATAACTTCAAGCACATCCTCAATCAACCCAAACATAATCATCTTCATGTCCAAGAAGCAAAAAAGATAAAATTCCCTTGTTTCATGTTGACTGTAAACCACAAACTAATGGGAAAATACAGGCGAACAAATTTATAGAGAGCTGAAAATATTATAATGTGGTTGTAATGGACCCAAATGTAAACTAGAATAGCATTAGAAGCAGTGAGGTGCAAGAATTCTCAGACTGTGTTCAGGTTTTTTTCCTCAAGCAACATGTTTCCAATCCAATGACAAAGGAGACACTGAATTTAAATGCAATTAATTAAAACATTTGGAATTTAAAACAAATACAAAGTCTGAAGCTATTGTCATTTGGCTCATAAACCCATGTAATGCCCTTTAACGAAATATTATTCTGTCATCTTTACCTACATTTCACTCTGGATCCATAGAAAACTGAATGACTCTTCAATGCCCTCTGATGTGGCTCTGAATGACTCTTCAATGCCCTCTGATGTGGCCTAGCAAGCAACTCAGTTGTAACATAGTACTACAAAAGTTCAAGAAAGGAATGAAACTGGAAGGACCAATAAATATTAGACAGCACCAGGAACCCGGGTTCAATTCCCGCCTCGAGTGACTGTCTGCTTGGAGCTTGCACATTCTCCCTGTGTCTGCATGGATTTCCTCCCACAATCCAAAGACGTGAATTGGACATGCTAAATTGCCCATAGTGTCAGGTGCATTAGTCGGGGGTAAATATAGGGTAGAGGAATGGGTCTGGATGGGTACTCTTTGGAATTTTAGTATGGACTTCTTGGGCCGAAGGGTCTGTTTCCATACAGTAGGGAATCTAATCATATCACTCCAGGCACGGGAAACAACCACAGTAAATTCAACCCTGTAAGGTTTTCCTTACTAACACCTGGAGACTTTGTCAAAAATTGGGAGAATTATTGCACAGATGAGTCAAGGAACATCCTAACACAATGATATTCATACCTAACAGAAAATGTCCCAGACACCATCATGAATGTCCTTGGGTATGTCCTATCCCATCACTGGGATAGACCTAGCAGAGGTGACAATCAGGGAAGAATTGCTCTGGGAGTCCACAAACTTGACTTCAGATCCTATGAAGTGTCATGGCATCAGGTCAAAGGTGAACAAGGAAATGCCCTGATGAATACCACCTATTACCTCCCCCACCTCTGCTTAATCACCATTGCTCCATTCGAACATCAATTGAAGATTCACTGAAGCTGGCAAGGGCACAGAAAGTACTCTCAGCGGGGCGCTCCAATGCCCAACACAACTTCTTTGCCCATTCTCCTCACCTCTCCAAGTCATTATGCAGCTTTCCTTCTTCCTCTGCCTATGCCTGCATCTATCTTAATGTCATGTGAAATGTATCCTTTCTGAGCATTCTGATGTTCCTATGAATAACTTTTCTTAAGTCATAAGATCAGGAGTGGAATGTTCATGGATAATTGCCCAATCTTTAATTCCATTTGGGATTCCTCAGTTATTGAAGCTGCTTATGCCAACATACAGGAGAATCTGGTCAACATGCAAACTTGAGTCGGTACTTTGCAAAAGACATTCCTGCCATACACGTTCCAGGCAATGACACTGTCTAATAACAGAAAGTATTGCAATCTCCCCATTATATTCAATGATGTTATCATTTTGAAATGAAACGCATACATTCATAAAGACTGAGGAGTGGCAGATGGAGTTTAATTTAGATAAATGTGAGGTGCTGCATTTTGGAAAGGCAAATCACGGCAGGACTTCTACACTTAATGGTAAGGTCCTGGGTGTGTTGCTGAACAAAGAAACCTTGAAAACCTTGAAAATGGAATCTCAGGTAGATAGAATAGTAGAGAAGGCATTTAGTATGCTTTCCTTTATTGATCAGAACATTGAGTATAGGAGTTGGGAGGTCACGTGGACATTGGTTAGGCCACTTTTGACATATTGTATGCAATTCTGGTCTCCCTCCTTGGGGATGTTGTGAAACTTGAAAGAGTTCAGAAAAGATTGACGAGGATGTTGCCAGGGTTGGAGGGTTTGACCGATAGGGAGAGGCTGAATAGGCCGAGGCTGTTTTTCCTGGAGTGTCAGAGACTGAGGGGTGACCTTATAGAGGTTTATAAAATCATGAGGGGCATGGATAGAGTAAGTAGACAACATCCTATCCCTGGGTTGGGGGAGTCCAGAACTAGAGGGCATAGGTTTAAGGTGAGAGGGGAAAGATTTAAAACGGACCTAAGGGGCAACTTTTTCATGCAGAGGATGGTGTGTGTATGGAATGAGCTGCCAGAGGAAGTGGTTGAGGCTGGTACAATTGAAACATTTAAAAGGCACCTGGATGGGTACATGAATAGAAAGGGATATGGGCCAAGTGCTGGCAAATGGAACTAGATTAATTTAGGATATTTGGTTGGTATGGATGAATTGGACCAAAAGGTCTGTTTTCATTCTGTACATCTCTCAGAGTCTAAAGACTGTGCATGCAATTATGCTAATGCAACAGATATGGAAGGAGTCCTGTCTGGCACCTCTAAGATGAGGAGCGACATGATATGGATCTGAGCAACCACAGAGGAGACAAATACACAGGCTGCCTCAGCTCCTTTCAACCTCCAGGAAGGAAGTAGCCGTGGCTGAGAGCAGAGGTCACCACACCAGGCAACGGTCTGAATGTGCCTGTGATATCTGTTCCACCTGGAACTTTTTCTATCTTTTGAGGCCATGTAATCATGGCTCTAGACTAAAGAAATTTTGATCTGTAGTGACTACATAAAGAAAGAGAGAGGATGTATTGGAGGATTACATCGGACACATGGAGAGCAAGCGTTCATAAAGGAAAGGGCAGAGTTACCATAGATAGATGTGCTTTATTTATTGCAATAGAAGTGGATTTACTTCATCTCCAATAGAAGCACAATACTAGCAACTCAAAGTGAGCTACTGGATCATGGTATTCTGGGTGAGAGGGGCTCAGATGAAACATACCTGAATCAGATGATCCATGACATTAATGCTTTCCTGATGAGAAATCGAAGTCTGTTCTGGACTGTGGCACCTCTGCACTGTGCAGCCAAGACCAATCTGTGTTCTGCATCTTTGTCCTCCTCCTCCTCCTCTTGTTTTGTCTCTTCTGTGTCCAGCTCCTCCTCTTACTCTGATGAGCCATGGTTTTCTAGAACTTCAGCACCTTCAAGGGCCAAATCTCTCTGAAATACGTGAAGAGCACAGCACCACGTGCAAGATCCTTGCAGAAGTGTAATGCAGGGCAGCCACCTCACTAATCCAGCCACCTGCACTACACTAGAACTACATCTTTGGAGTTCAATGGCCTGCTTTACAGTGATTGTTGACAGAAGGTACCTTTAGTGTAAATCCCTCCATTGATCTGTGTCAGGATCTCCTACAGGTGTCAGGATCTCCTACAGGGATCAGGAGCCATCTCTTCCAAGCATAGCCATTGTCCTCTGGAATCCATGTTTGTGTGGATGCATCCTAAATTTCCAAATATGCATGGCAGCTGCTGGATAGCAAGCACATACATGGAAGTAGCTCCTGTTGTAATCGCAGACCCAGTTGAACATCAAGGAGTGGAAGTCCGGCCAGTTGATGAAAGTCTCTGGTCTGTCCTTCACAACTTTGTTGGCCATACAAGCACAATTGGCAATACCCTACACTGGAGGAATCCAGTGAGGAAATTAAAACCATAAACGAAAAGCCACTTCGGTTGAATAAATTTGGATTTCAGGACAGGCCAACGATTTCACGAATGCAATTTATTGATAACCATTTTTAATTGATAAGCTTTTAAAAGCTGATTTCAAATTCTGAAGCTGGTCATCGTGGGATTGTAACTTCCATTTCCTAAATTCTCGTTCCAGACCTCTGGATGACGAGTTCATTAATCGTGACCATTACATCACAAAACATTCACCCAATTTAAACTTTAATGAAACAAGTGTTTCTTCAGCTTCCTTTCACTTAATACAAAACTGCTTGGAAACAAGAAAAGACAAAGCTGAGTGATCTATAGGAGAAGAAAATGTACTACAGGCTTGCAACAGATGAGTCGATTACTGTAGAACTGTTTCTGTCAGTCAGAACATGAGAGAGATCGGATTGATGATAATACAAGGCTTGTTCGATTTAAACTAGTCTATTGCATGTATAGTCCTCACCCTACTTCTATAAGGAATCGAAAGAAGCTGACAGAGATGTAGGTGATGTATAATTTCTCTCCTGCGAGATTAAATCAAGGTCAAACGTTTCCCTTAAGTCTGCAAATAACTGTTCAAGATCTTGCAAGCAAATATCAAACAGTTTTGGGATGCCTCAACTCTCATATATGATCAATAGTACTCACCACAATCTCTCAAACCTGATGCACTGAAAAAGGAAAAGGATATTGCACGGCACGGTGGCTCAGTGGTTAGCACTGCTGCCTCACAGTGCCAGGATAACTGTTTCCATACTGTAGTGTATCTAATCTAAACAGCCAAAGTTTTGGCATTGAGACTGGCTCTAATGCAATGATGGGTACCAGGAGATCAATTATGGGACTCTCTAGTCCGAGATACAGACAGACGTTTCTGCGGCCAGCAGCGGAAAATCAGAATGGTGTGTTGCTTCTCTGGTGCCAGGATCAAGGATGTCTCAGAAAGGGTGCAGAATACTCTCAAGGGGGAGAGGGCCCAGCAGGAGATTATTCTAAACATTGAAACCAACAACATAGGAAGGGAAAAGGTTGAGATTCTGACGGGAGATTATAAAGAGTTAGGCAGGAATTTAAAAAGGAGGTTCTCAAGAATAGTAATATCTGGATTACTCCTGGTGCTTTAAGCTAGTGAGGGCAGGAATAGAAGGATAGAGCAGATGAATGCATGGCTGAGGAGCTGGCGTATGAGGGAAGGATTCACATTTTTGGATCAATGGAATCTCTTTTGGGGTAGAAGTGACCTGCACAAGAAGGACGGATTGTATTTCAATGCAAGGGGCCTAACAGGGAAGGCAGATGAACTCAGGCCATGGTTAGGAACGTGGGACTGGGATATCATAGCAACTATAGAAACATGGCTCAGGGATGGACAGGACTGGCAGCTTAATGTTCCAGGATACAAATGCTACAGGAAGGACAGAAAGGGAAGCAAGAGAGGAGGGGGAGTGGCATTTTTGATAAGGACTAGCATTAGAGCTGTGCTGAGGGAGGATATTACTAGCAATACATTCAGGGAATTTATTTGGGTGGAACTGAGAAATAAGAAAGAGATGATCACCTTATTGGGATTGTATTATAGACCTTCTAATAGAGGGAAATTGAAAAACAAATTTGTAAGGAGATCTCAGTTATCTGTAAGAATAATAGGATGGTTATGGTAGGGGATTTTAACTTTCTAAACATAGACTCGGACTGCCATCGTGTTAAGAGTTTAGATGGAGATGAATTTGTTAAGGGTGTACAAGAAAACTTTCTGATTCAGTGTGCGGATGTACCTACTTGAGAAGGTGCAAAACTTATCCTCCTCTTGGGAAATAAGGCAAGGCAGGTGACTGAGGTATCAGTGGGGGAGCACTTTGGGGCCAGCAGCCATAATTCTATTAGTTTTAAAATTGTGATGAAAAGGATAGACCAGATCTAAAAGTTGAAGTTCTAAATTGGAGAAAGGCCAATTTTGACAGTATTAAGCAAGAACTTTCAAAAGCTGATGGGGGCAGATATTCACAGGTAAAGGGATGGCTGGAAAATGGGAAGCCTTCAGAAATGAGGTAAAGAGAGTCCAAAGAAAGTATATTTCTGTTCGGGTAAAAGGAAAGGTTGGTTTGTGTAGGGAATGCTGGATGACTAAAGAAATTGAGGGTTTGTTAAGAAAAAGAAGGAAGCATATGTCAGGTATAGACAGGATAGATTGAGTGAATCCTTAGAAGAGCATAAAGGCAGTAGGAGTATACTTAGGGAAGTCAGGAGGGCATAAAAGGGGGCATGAGATAGCTTTGGCAAAATGAAGTTAAGGAAAATCCAAAGGGTTTTTACAACTACATAAAGGACAAAAGGGTAACTAGGGACAGAATAGGGCTCCTCAAAGATTAACAAGATGGCCTTTGCGTGGAGCCGCAGGAGATGATTAAGATACTAAATGAGTATCTTGCATCAGTATTTACTGTGGAAAGGGACATGGAAGATACAAAATGTAGGGAAGACGATGGTGACATCTTGAAAAATGTCCATATTACAGAGGAGGAAGTGCTGGATGTCTTGAAACGCATAAAAGTGGATACTTCCCCAAGACCTGATCATCTGTACTCTGTAGGAAGCTGGGCCTCTTACTGAGATATTTGTATTATTGGTACAGGTGAAGTGCCTGAAGACTGGAGGCTGGCTAACGTGGTGCAACTGATTAAGAAAGGTGATAAGGACAAGCCAGGGAACTATAGACTAGTGATCTTGACGTCAGTGGTGGGCAAGTTGTTGGAGGGAATCCTAAGGGACAGGATTTCCATGTATTTGGAAAAGCAAGGACTGATTAGGGGTAGTCAACACGGCTTCCCACACACGGCATGTGTGTGGGAAATCATGTCTCACAAACTTGATTGAGTTTTTTGAAGAAGTAACAAAGAGGACTAATGAGGGCAGAGTGGTAGACGTGATCTATATGGACTTCAGTAAGGCTTTCACCAAGGTTCCCCATGGCAGACTGTTTGGCAAGGTTAGATCCCATGGAATACAGGGAGAACTAGCCATTTGGATACAGAAGTAGCTCAAAGGTAGAAGACAGAGGGTGGTGGTGGAGGGCTGTTTTTCAGACTGGGGGCCTGTGACCAGTGGAGTGCCACAATGATCAGTGCTGGGTCCACCACTTTTCATTATTTATATAAATGATTTGGATATGAGCTTAAGTCCAAGTTTGAGATTCCCAACTAGAAAAAATAGTTTCATTTTCTTGGGTTTTTTTGCTTCCCACTCCCAGCTTTTCTCAACCAATGTCACGAGGTTTATGATCTATTAAAATTGCAACTGCATTGATCTTCAGTTCAGTTGCATGACTGCAATTTCCCCCCAGGCGTGATCGACGATGCCCTCCTCCACCGCATCTCCTCCACTTCCTGCTCCTCCGTCCTTGAGCCCCGCCCCTCCTGCCGCCACCAGGACAGAACCCCACTGGTCCTCACCTACCACCCCACCAACCTCCATATACAGCGTATCATCCGCCATCATTTCCGCCACCTCCAAACGGACCCCACCACCAGGGATATATTTCCCTCCCCTCCCCTATCAGCGTTCCGAAAAGACCACTCCCTCCGTGACTCCCTCGTCAGGTCCACACCCCCCACCAACCCAACCTCCACTCCCGGCACCTTCCCCTGCAACCGCAAGAAATGCAAAACTTGCGCCCACACCTCCCCCCTTACTTCCCTCCAAGGCCCCAAGGGATCCTTCCATATCCGCCACAAATTCACCTGCACCTCCACACACATCATCTATTGCATCCGCTGCACCCGATGTGGCCTCCTCTATATTGGGGAGACAGGCCGCCTACTTGCGGAACGTTTCAGAGAACACCTCTGGGACACCCGGACCAACCAACCAA